>NW_027362767.1:267015902-267113402 GCF_046119375.1 Phyllobates terribilis
AAGACTGGTGGTAGCGCTCACCTCTTCTTCTCCAAATAAGCTGTTTTCCAGATGTCCCAAACAATCGAAAAGGGGATTCATCAGAGAAAATGACTTTGCCCCAGTCCTCAGCAGTCCACTCCCTGTACCTTTTGCAGAATATCAGTCGGTCTCTGATGTTTTTTCTGGAGAGAAGTGGCTTCTTTGCTGCCCTCCTTGAAACCAGCCCTTGCTCAAAGAGTCTCCGCCTCACAGTGCGTGCAGAAGCACTCACACCAGCCTGCTGCCATTCCTGAGCAAGCTCAGCACTGCTGGTAGTCCGATCCCGCAGCTGAAACAGTTTTAAGATACGGTCCTGGCGCTTGCTGGTCTTTCTTGGGCGCCCTGGAGCCTTTTTGACAACAATGGAAGCTCTCTCCTTGAAGTTCTTGATGATGTGATAGATTGTTGACTGAGGTGCAATCTTTGTAGCTGCGATACTCTTCCCTGTTAGGCCATTTTTGTGCAGTGCAATGATGGCTGCACGTGTTTCTTTAGAGATAACCATGGTTAACTGAAGAGAAACAATGATACCAAGAACCAGCCTCCTTTTAAAGTGTCCAGTGATGTCATTCTTACTTAATCATGACTGATTGATCCATTAACACAGGTGTGGGTGTTGATGAGGACAGGGCTGGCGATCAATCACTAAAACGATGTTAGCCGCTCCTTTTAAGGCAGGACTGCAATGATGTTGAAATGTGTTTTGGGGGTTAAAGTTCATTTTCTGGGCAAATATTGACTTTGCAAGTACAGTAATTGCTGTTAAGCTGATCACTCTTTGATATTCAGGAGTATATGCAAATTGCCATTACAAAAAATGAAGCAGTAAACTTTGGAAAAATTACTATTTGTCTCATTCTCAATACTCTTGGCCATGACTGTAGTTTCTCCATACAGGAGGCGCCTTGAAGCTGTAATAAACAACAAAAGATTTTGTACAAAGTATTAAATAAATTTAATCAAGCATGTTCAATTCTTTTTCCCTGTGTCATTTCTCACTATTACACATAACTTAAATTTATGAACATCTATGGTTTGATTTCTTTGACTGTGTGGATTGGATGGGTTGTTACCGAAATCTGGTGATTATTGTATGTCAATACTTATTTCACCCTCTGTATATAAACCCAGGGACGGACCCTGACAGCTTGGGGCCCCTGTCCAAGAAATGTGTCTGGGCTCCCCTCCCTACCCGGCACGCCGCTTATGATTAGGGCAGTCTGGCAATGGGACCCCTGGAGCCTTGGGCTATGTGTAATAGGCCAGGCTTCCCTCATTCTTGCCACCCTGCAAGCAAGGGCGAACATAGAAATCAGAGGGCCCCATAGTAAAAGTTCTATTTGGGCCTCCTCACATCACTAAAAAATATATATTTTTTTTCACTGAGATACATACACCGTACATACACACATACTATATACATACTGTACATACAGTACAGACCAAAAGTTTGGACACACCTCATTTAAAGATTTTTCTGTATTTTCATGACTATGAAAATTGTACATTCACACTGAAAGCATCAAAACTATGAATTAACACATGTGGAATTATATACTTAACAAAAAAGTGTTAAACAACTGAAAATATGTCTTATATTCTAGGTTCTTCAAAGTAGCCACCTTTTGCTTTGATGACTGCTTTGCACACTCTTGCCATTCTCTTGATGAGCTTCAAGAGGTAGTCACCGGAAATGGTCTTCCAACAATCTTGAAGGAGTTCCCAGAGATGCTTAGCACTTGTTGGCCCTTTTGCCTTCACTCTGCGGTCCAGCTCACCCCAAACCATCTCGATTGGGTTCAGGTCTGGTGACTGTGGAGGCCAGGTCATCTGGCGTAGCACCCCGTCACTCTCCTGCTTGGTCAAATAGCCCTTACACAGCCTGGAGGTGTGTTTGGGGTCATTGTCCTGTTGAAAAATAAATAAATGATGGTCCAACTAAACGCAAACCGGATGGAATAGCATGCCGCTGCAAGATGCTGTGGTAGCCATGCTGGTTCAGTCTGCCTTCAATTTTGAATAAATCCCAAACAGTGTCACCAGCAAAGCACCCCCACACCATCACACCTCCTCCTCCATGCTTCACGGTGGGAACCAGGCATGTAGAGTCCATCCGTTCACCTTTTCTGTGTCGCACAAAGACACGGTGGTTGGAACCAAAGATCTCAAATTTGGACTCATCAGACCAAAGCACAGATTTCCACTGGTCTAATGTCCATTCCTTGTGTTCTTTAGCCCAAACAAGTCTCTTCTGCTTGTTGCCTGTCCTTAGCAGTGGTTTCCTAGCCGCTATTTTACCATGAAGGCCTGCTGCACAAAGTCTCCTCTTAACAGTCGTTGAAGAGATGTGTCTGCTGCTAGAACTCTGTGTGGCATTGACCTGGTCTCTAATCTGAGCTGCTGTTAACCTGCGATTTCTGAGGCTGGTGACTCGGATAAACTTATCCTCAGAAGCAGAGGTGACTCTTGGTCTTCCTTTCCTGGGGCGGTCCTCATGTGAGCCAGTTTCTTTGTAGCGCTTGATGGTTTTTTCAACTGCACTTGGGGACACTTTCAAAGTTTGCCCAATTTTTCGGACTGACTGACCTTCATTTCTTAAAATAATGATGGCCACTCGTTTTTCTTTACTTAGAATTTGTATTATGGCAAGAAAAAAGCAGCTAACAGTCTATTCAGTAGGACTATCAGCTGTGTATCCACCTGACTTCTGCACAACACAACTGATGGTCCCAACCCCATTTATAAGGCAAGAAATCCCACTTATTAAACCTGACAGGGCACACCTGTGAAGTGAAGACCATTTCCGGTGACTACCTCTTGAAGCTCATCAAGAGAATGCCAAGAGTGTGCAAAGCAGTCATCAAAGCAAAAGGTGGCTACTTTGAAGAACCGAGAATATAAGACATATTTTCAGTTGTTTCACACTTTTTTGTTAAGTATATAATTCCACATGTGTTAATTCATAGTTTTGATGCCTTCAGTGTGAATGTACAATTTTCATAGTCATGAAAATACAGAAAAATCTTTAGATGAGGTGTGTCCAAACTTTTGGTCTGTACTGTATATACATACACAAATACTACTCTTTTATATCAGGTGTTCAGAGAACAGCAGAAGAGGGCTGCAGAAACTACTGTGGGGGATGGAGACACAGCAGACAGGACGGATAGACCTCTGCTGCTGCCGTCCCGTGCAGTGAGCCCTCCTCCAAGATGCTGCTGGAAGGAACGGAGGGAGCAGAATACTCACAATCACTCCTGCTCTTCCTCCACTGTTGCCCCCACCCCTGTGTGCTGTGCAGCTTGGGCCCCTGGCTACAGGTGCGTACTCACCATTGGGACGCGCTGTGCAGGAGACAGGCTGCAGCCAGTGAGTGTTCATCAGTCTGGTGAGGAAAGCGTTCATTGGCCTGCTCTCTCTCCCTGCATGACATGCCCCCTTTTTGAAGTCCTGCACTCTGCGCGCCTTCTCTCCCTGCTCTGGGTAATCAGAATAATTACAGGCGGGAGTGAGAGGGGCCCCGGGCTGCTTGACACCGGCCCATTTCACTCCTGCCTGTAATTTTTACTAAGTGTCTCCATAGCAGCTGTGTGGGCTGCTGCTATGGCCAGTACGCACCTGCCTGCAAGGGCCCCCTCTCCACCACCGGGACCCGATGCAGCTGCACCGGCCGTATGTCCACCCCTGTATAAACCCCACATTCACGGCCTGGTCCAGTCTATATGTACCCTAAATGCACGGTCTCACCCCGGTTATGTCTATAGATACCCCACATCCAAGGGCTCACCCCTGTCCGATCTATATACACCCCACATGCATGGCTTCAGTCTGGTCTATACACAGTCCACATTTATGGCTTCATCCCCGTCCGGTCAATATACACCCTTATATAACCTCACCCTGTTCGGTCTATATATGTATGTATACATGCCTTTTAGCTGCTGAGCTCTTTATACATTGCCACTATAGTCACATAATCTCCTGTCTTGTCTGGTTTCCAGGCTTTATGATAAGAACGTGAAGGATTACGGCGACGTGAAATGGGAAGAGCTGAGCAACCACATAGGGTAAGGGCCATCGCGCCTCGCCATTGATGCATTCCTCTGATTAGAATGGTATTTTATGATTGGTGACTGACTGAGGGATCAGTTCTTTCCTTGTAGTTTCAGATAATCCCAGAACTCCTTTAGGGTTTGGATATGTTAATCAGACACCGTTGCTAAAGGGGTTAATCCACGTAACCAGACCTGACCATTTTGGATGTCCGGAGATGATCCTAGCATTAATCAGATTTTTGGACTCATTAATGTAACCTGTTTGATCTTTCAGAAATGTTCCGACCACCGAAATGCAACGAATGTTTCATACATTGAAGAAAGGTGTCTCAGGCTGGAGAGATATGCGTCTGTATGGTAAGTGACTTAAAGGGCTCATCCCGCCTGAGCTCAGTATCAGCTGGATAGGTGTCATTGTTAGTTCGGTGTGGATCCCACCACTGGGACCTCCTCATCACCAGAATGGGGGACTTGTGCTCGGGAGCGGAGCCTGCTACTTACAGGGCAGGTGCCATCTGTGTTCCACAGCTGACATCTGCCTCCAACAGTTCCGATCGCTGCAGTTTACCCATTTTTGGTGCATGTGCAAACTTCTGTTTATTCTAACTACTCTTCTTGGGCACAGTCTACCCCAGAAAAAAAAAGGGCATAAGTCTCTCGTTCTGGTGACTGGTGTGGTTGGGGGAACTCCGACATACCCCTCTAAGTGGGAAAAGCTTTTTTTGTGTGTGTTTTCTTGCACCTGATCTATCATATTTCTCCTATCTTAGAAATTGTGAAGAACTTGTATGATGACACGCTGCCAGAGCTTAAAGAGAAGCTGTTGGCTGCAGGAGAAATCGACATAGAGGTAAGCAGCGGTGCCCCACCACCCTTGGCAGAGTGTCCATGTCCTCTCCTGTAAACCTTATTCGGTCTTTTTCTTGTACTTCTACAGCCCGAGACAAAAGATGAGTTCTTAATCAGCGAAATATTTCAGGAATATCAAGAATGTGGGGAAAAATTTGAAGCATGATCTCACATTTAATAGTTAACCCCCTTAAAACGTAGGAAACGTGGAATGTGGGACCACACGTGGTATCACAGCTAATGACTAAAACAGTCGCATGACAGTAAGTTACACACGTTACAGTTAAAGACTAATCCCGCTCCTGATTGATCGGAGCCACGCCTGTTTGGCCAAGAGGGTGGAGCTTAGTGATTTGTTGTCCAACACCTGCTGCGGCCAGGAGGGAATATGGCCGAGCTCCTGTTTTGTTTCACACAGAAGATTTTTTATATACATTTCTCAGGTGTTTTTTAATCTATGCATTTAAAAAAAAAATTCAAGCATTTTCAGTACAGCTTTAGAAGGGACTGGAGGCAACGGATTGCAGCATAACTCACAAATTGACTGAAATTTGTTAGAAATGGACACAAAATTATATAATCGCTGGTGAAGTTTTCTAATTCTTGCACAACGCAGGCCTAAACGATGTGCCAAATTTGGCCCTCTTTAGTCCACATTCAGTATTTTACATCAGTATTTGTAAGCCAAAACCAGGAGCTGAAAAATATAATAGAAACACGTCACCACTTCTGCATTTTTTTTTTCCACCCTCTCCTGGTTTTGGCTTACAAATACTGATGTAAAACACTGACCAAATACTGAACATGTGAACATGACCTAAAGGGTTATTCTCCTCTTGCTGGAGGGGCCGGTGCGTTCCTGATTAACAGTTCGGACCAGCACCACAATCTGCGCTTTCCGATGCTGCAAGCAGAGGCGACTTCTAGGAGGAGTCCAGGGGGAACTAGTGCTTGCAAATGCTACACTGCCGGCCTAGGAGATTAACCCTTTGGCTAAGTGCCCACGATGCAGAAATGCTGCATATTTTTTACGCTTCTTCCTGGCAGGAAAAACACATGCGGATTTTACATGCATTTTTCCCGCCAGGTAGAAGCGTTTGTGAAGCGTTTTTTGCATGCATTTCTGCATGCGGGTTATCAAGCGCTTTTCCAGGCGATTTTGGCATCACTTGGAAAGTGCTTGACAACTTGGTCACACTATATAAATCCATGCAACCGGCATGGATTTATAGTAGTGTGACCAAGTTAGTTAAAATAATAAATAAGGATGGTGAAAAAAAAAAAAAATAAATGTTTATACTCACCTACCGATGTCCTCCCGATGTTTTGTCTGCTCCGTCCGGTCTCTTGCGCTGCTTGCAGGGTGTGAAGGACCTGCGGTGACGTCATTGAGCCATGTAATGGGTCACATGACTCAGTGACGTCATGGCAGGTCCTTCACATCAACGTGAACATTGCAAGACATCGGACGGAGCAGACAAAACACCGGGAGGACATCAGAAGGTGAGTGAGTATAAACTTTATTTTTTAGTTTAAATTCTTTTTTTACAGTTTCTATGGTACCCAGGTCTGGAAGAGAGTCTCCTGTCCTCCAGACCTGGGTACCATCCGCACATTGAACCGTGTGATATCCACATGTGCAAATGCAGTGATGCGGATGTCACGCGGTCCAATGCAAGTCAATGGCGGCGATTACGCTCCATGTCTGCAAAATTAATGGACATGCTGTGGATTTTTTTGAGTGCAGCATAAACGCTGTGGAAAAATCCGCAACATGGGCATTGACATTGCGGTTTGTCATTAGGGACCAGGGGGGACGGATTACCAAGCGTTTCCCAAGCGTTTATGCTGCGGAAATTCCGCAGCATAAACGCTTGTAAAACGCTACGTGGGCACACAGCCTTTAACTATTTTTCTCCAGCCATCTTTCATGCTAGATTGGAATATGCAATGCCAACATTGATGATATTTTACGTCCCTGTCAAAAGCACCCTAAGTTGAAGAAACTATAACATTTTCAACACAGCTTTGTCTATGACTAGAGTAAAAGCAAAGATTGAATATTTTGGTTACAATTTGTCTTCTGGTGTTTTGTTACTCTTTTTGCGTTTTTTTTTTTTAATGCAAGGGGGCAGCTGGAGTAAAACTGTGCAAAAAATGTTGCCATATTTTGCCACAAGGAAAACTACGGTCACAATATATAACAAAAAACTTACTCAAACAGATGTAACCAAGTAAAGGTAACAGAAAAAAGGCACAAAGACCACAATGAATTGGGACCTTTGTGCTACAGGGTCCAGAAGAGCATTTTCTGCTCATATTGGTGGTGATTTTGTGGAGACTCTTACTGTCACCTGTCACACAGTCATTGCTACTGTTTTATGTTTGAGGTCTGATTTTATACCAATTTGTAAATATGTCTGTATATATAGACTGTTTAAAGATTACTGTTTTTTTTTTTCCTGAAGTTTGAAGAAAAAAAGCTTTTTTTTCTTTTTGAGAATCCTGTAGAGGTAATTTTAGGGCAACTGCTGCTGTTCATCAAAGCCTTCCCAAATCTGGGTCTGGTCTGATAAATTATCACTAGTTCTGGTATTGGTGGTCTACGGACTATTATCAAATGAAGCATGTTGACCTTCGCACCACATTTCCTATACAGTTGTTTTATGAAACAAAAAAAGAAAAAAAAACAACAAAAAAGCCAAACAGTCCAGCCAATGTCTTCAGAGCTGCACGCACTATTCTGCTGGTGCAGTCACTGTGTACATACATTACATTACTTATCCTGTACTGATCCTGAGTTACATCCTGTATTATACCCCAGAGCTGCACTCACTATTCTGCTGGTGCAGTCACTGTGTACATACATTACATTACTTATCCTGTACTGATCCTGAGTTACATCCTGTATTATACTCCGGAGCAGCACTCACTATTCTGCTGGTGCAGTCACTGTGTACATACATTACATTACTTATCCTGTACTGATCCTGAGTTACATCCTGTATTATACTCCAGAGCTGCACTCACTATTCTGCTGGTGCAGTCACTGTGTACATACATTACATTACTTATCCTGTACTGATCCTGAGTTACATCCTGCATTATACTCCAGAGCTGCACTCACTATTCTGCTGGTGCAGTCACTGTGTACATACATTACATTACTGATCCTGTACTGATCCTGAGTTACATCCTGTATTATACCCCAGAGCTGCACTCACTATTCTGATGGTGCAGTCACTGTGTACATACATTACATTACTGGTCCTGTACTGATCCTGAGTTACATCCTGTATTATACCCCAGAGCTGCACTCACTATTCTGCTGGTGCAGTCACTGTGTACATACATTACATTACTTATCCTGTACTGATCCTGAGTTACATCCTGTATTATACTCCAGAGCTTCACTCACTATTCTGCTGCTGCAGTCACTGTGTACATACATTACATTACTTATCCTGTACTGATCCTGAGTTACATCCTGTATTATACTCCTGAGCTGCACTCACTATTCTGCTGGTGCAGTCACTGTGTACATACATTACTGATCCGGAGTTACATCCTGTATTATACTCCAGAGCTGCACTCACTATTTTGCTGGTGCAGTCAATGTAAATACAGTTAGGTCCAGAAATGTTTGGACAGTGACATGTTTTGGCATATTAGCTGTTTGCTAAAAAGTATTCAGGATACATTTATATAATAAATATTTGCTTAAAGTGCAGACTCAGCTTTAGGGCTCGTTCACACTGTCATAATACGGAGGAGTACGATGCAAGAAAATATCACATTGCAGTCTGACCAGTGCTATATGATATAGACCTGCACCTATTCAAGTCAATGAAAAAGGGAATCCAGCATAGAAAAAAAACTTCATAAAAATAAAAACTTAAACATTGAGACAAAATATATAGGGGGGTGCTAAGAGACGCGTTTCAGAATTACATTCCTTATTCATTGCTGAATAAGGAATAATTCCGAAACGCGTCTGTCTTAGCACCCCCTGACTGGCTCCTATATATATATTTTTTGTCTCAATGTCAAGTTTATAATAATTTTCCATTAAAATTATTTTTATGAAGTGTTTTTTTCTACGCTGGATTACTTTTCTCTGAATACTACCCTGCAGCACTGCCAGTTTCCATGCGTAGAATTTCAACTCTCCAAGAATAGGTGAGCGGATCTTTTTGCTTTCTTTTTTCACTATTCAAGTCAGTGGGTGCCAAACATTGGACTGCACTCAGATGTCATCCAAGTGCAATACGATATACACAGACAGGCAATGGAGAAGTCAAAGAGTTTGTCCGGTGCAAATCAATAAGTCTGTGGTCACTGTGTGACCGCCAACTGATGAATATCCCCCCCAGCACATGCACTGCAAGAATTCACCGGTTTCTGAGCCGGGCCCGGATGGTATGTATGCGCTATACATACTCCCTGCCAGAGCCCAACTAGTGGGCGTGGCCTCGCACCATACATTTTGAGTGAAGCAAGGCTACGCCCACTGGCTGGGAGTATGTGGAACACATACATACCCTCCGATCCCAGCTCAGAAACCAGCAAATCCCAGCAGCGCACAGTGCTGTGCTGGGGGGATTCATGCGTTTGCAGTCATAGTGACTGCTCACTTATTGATTTGGACCAGGCATCCCCTTAACCTCCTCACCTGTGATCTGAGTTTGACACGTGAAAGACAACCTTAAGGGTGCATACTGACTGCAGGAGCGGAGCTGAGCACACACATAGCTGCTTACTGCAGAGCGGAGGAGGGGGATGTTTGCACACCTGCTCCGCTCCTGCAGTCAATGTGCGCACACACAGGGCTGAGTATTCAGTGCAGACCACACAGTCACTCAGCACAGGGCGAGGGGCAGAACGTGCACTGAGACTTGGCCAGGATGAGGCTGCACCAACATTTGCATCTAGTTAGTATTTTGAGTGTTATCCAGAAAATTATCTTTAAACATTCAAGCTTTCTTTATAGGGGCCAAGTACTCTACGACCATTTGATTAGTTTAAATTTAGTGAATTTTGGGGGAGACATACTGCCATTTAAGCTACGGTGATTACCTTCCGGTACCTCATACATTGGGACTGGTGAGAAGGAAACTCCCACCGTCCTACAGATCAGAGCGCAGTGGGATTTTTGCGACTTCTCACTACGCTAGTCGGTGTCGTCCGCTGTAGCTAGAAATCACTGGTCAACAAACAAAGCAGGTTCTATCCATTTATAAAAATAAGAGCTCCCTGAACATGGCTTGTCCAATCATCCCCACGGGTCCGTGAGCGAAAACTTGGAGTGGTCACACTAGTATCGAATGTTAAACGCAAATATCAGAACTGTACAAAATAAGAAATATAAAAGGCATAATCACAGTGTAATAAAGAGCTCTGGAACGGTCTAATAGGCCCTGTTCAAAGGACCCACCTTTATCAATACCTCTGCTTGCAGTCAATGGATGAGAACACTTTGAGTATAGGGGGCTCTCCACTCACATCCGCAGCCAGAGATGATCGGCGGTGATGCCGTTGTGGCTCCACTCACCAGCTGGGATGCACGATCAGCAGGTATCATACATGTATATATAGGCGTAACCCCACTTGCCTACAGATGGGGCACTAAGTTCTGCTGAAGCTGATGGGTTGTTACGATGCAGACAATCTGAGCTGACACACAGTAACAAACCCTAGCCGTGGAAGCAGAACAAAGCCAACTTTAACTCACATCCAGCTGACATTCTGCACTGAAGCACAATATTCCCATTCATTGTCAACAAGCAGAGATCGACAAAAGCGAGCATTTAAAAAAATTACAAGTCTATGAGGAAGGTGCAGAGCATTTTACTGTATAATGATTGCGCCTCATTTACATACACCTCTTTAAACGCTACTCCGGGTCTGTAAGGGTCAGTGAATGCAGAATATTTGGACCAGCACCTGCTAAGAGCGAGTCCTGTCCATGGGGTAAACTCAGCAGCCGCTAGGAGACTTTCCTCTTCTTTGCATCCTGATTATGGTCAAACTGTGCGTTCATATCACGATAGTCCCGGTCTTTGGAGTAGCCATGTGCTCCGCTGTGTGGTGGCTGGTCTCTGTAGGCGGGATGTGATGGGCGCTTGACTCCAGCTCCTGATGGGGATGATGAGAAAGAGTACATCTGGTAGCGGCTGTGGGGATGTGCTCCACTTGGCTTCTCTCCCTCTGAAGGATTGAGATCGCTGGACTCTCGCCGCCGCGCCAGTCGGGGATCTTCCAGCTTCCCTTTTCTGAAAGACTGTGCAACCTGAGCCACCGTGCGGTTCTGCATTGGTCTAATGTCCACAGCTGGATGTGCAACGAGTCGCTGAGGGGCCGGGACCACCGGTTTGGGAGGTGGGATGTAGTCTCTGATTGGTGTGTCTGGAGGAGGAATATGGGATTGACTGCCAGATGCAGCTGGCCGCTCCACCACTGGCCCACTTGCTTGGTTGCCAGGGGTCCGCACTACAACGGGTTTCAGTTTCAGAATCCTATTGACATCTTTCTGGTAAAGCTCCTCCTTAGTCAGGAAGAGCGCCCCTCGCCTCTTGGCATCCTGAATCAAGTGGTTCCAGTCATTGTTGTCCTGCAAGAAGACATGAGCAGCTATGACATTCAAGAGCGATCCATGTATACACCTGTCAATCATAACGAGCAGAGTAGGCACATCTCTACCAGCTCAGCACAATAGCCCTGGTGTACTAGATGGTCTATTGCTCTCAGTTATCAGCCATTTCAGGCAGCCTGTAATGCTCTTCTATGAGAAGAGTGGTATGGGGGCAGGAAGGTTTCTGTACGTCCTAAGATCAGCACTATACTGGACATTATCGGGGTGTGGCTCACCATTAGGGTCCTTAGGCTCCCCAGGATGAAGAGACTGTACCGGGCCCTTGTGATGGTCACATTTAATCTTTGCCGACTGGCCAGGAACCTAAACATGAAGCAGAAAGTGCACATAGATAATTAGAGGGGTGGTCCACCACTATAACAACCCCTTCTCAATCGGAGTGTTTTCCCACGTTAAAATAAAACGTCCTATACTGACTTCCGGTGCCGGCTCTGTGCCAGTGATGTTGGCACTTTCCCAGGGCTCACATGAGCCCTGCGCCCAATCAGAGCCGGCTTCACTCTCTGCCTTTAGACAAGTAAGTAATTAACAGGAAATGAACGGTTGCCACAATTCTGACTTCCTGTTAATTATTTAACAGTTAAGTAATTAACAGGAAGTCAGAACTGCAGCTGCTTCTCACTTCCGGTCAATTACTTAATCGTCTGAAGGTGGGGGGGACCAGCGCTGATTGGGTGCAGGGCTCACGTGACCAACACCTCACAAGAGCCCCAGGAGAGCAAATGCCAACACGCAAGGCAAGGTCAGTATAGGGGTTTTTCTTTTGATGGGGGAACACTCAGATTGAGACGGTGGTGGACAACCCCTTTAACGGCAGAAGGCACCTTATATAAACCTGTAGTGTCTTCACAACGGCACAAGACTCACCCAATAGACCCTTGGCCGAAGTTTGCCCGCACACACGTCACAATGATACAGTCCTTTTGCCGCCCCTGGAATCCATCCACCGTATCCACTTCACTGGGTCTAAAATACATGAGGGGTTAAAACATGTGGTCATGTCTGCTGCAACTGGTCATTTCAAAAGGAGAAGACGATATATCAGAATGGAAGCAGTACAGACTGGGTAAGAAGACACAGATGTCAGAAGGGGGTCTCTCCCGGCTCCCCCCCCCACATTTAGCACAGACCACTTATCACCTGGAGTCTTTTCCAAATTCTCTTTGGAGCGCATTGATGATCAACATCTTCTGGGCGCGGTACGGTGTGATAATCCCGATACTGCGGAAAGAAGACTCCTTCTTCTTGCTCCTAATGAGCTTCACCAACGCCACCACCATTTTGACCTCTTGCGGGTTGGCAAACGAACTGCAGAAAGAAACCATGTTAATGTTCAGAACCCCAGCAATGTTGGTGGGGGTATATCACGTGATCCATCTTGGCCAGTCAGCAGCCAGGAGCAAAATCATGTGACATCCACTCGCTGATTGCATTACCTGATCATCTTCAGAGCCGCTGACTGGCTGAGATGGATCATGTGATACCCCCAGGTTCTGAGGGGCCCCGTTTAGCCTTGTTGGTGTAATCGCACTGACTACAGTCCCCATCCTAAAGTTATATTAATGTACTTTACATTACAAGTGCTCTGCTTGCTGTTAGCGAATGACTACCTTTATAGCCAGAGGCTGAAAAACCTGGTTGAGGATTTGCTACAGTGCATCAGTCTAGGAATCCTCCACAAGTTAAACATCAGTAATACAGTCCTGTCCTAATTTGTTAATGTTCCAGTCTGGGGTCCTGGCTGTTAATCTAGGATATAACTGCACCAATAACGCAGCCGATATGGGGGTCACCAGGTAATTCTGCCCTTACTCCTTCTCCTTCGTCTCATAGCCATCTGCCACATCAAACACCATGTACGGCTGGAAGGGCCAGTCCGAAGAACACCGCGCCTCCTCCGTCGCTCTGCAAAACATAAGATATTGCAATCACACAGTCCAGTCGCCTTTTCTAGCACCATAATAGCCGGCTACAATCAGTCACCCACCGGAGTAAGTCTCATTCATTAGTAAAAATAAATTTGATACTGTGTTTGTTATAGTTTCATTTATTACAATATAAATATCTGAACAGAACAAGTGGTTTCTCCAAATTCACCCCTTTTACGGACCCCTGCAGTCTCATTATTAGAATCCCCCATAAGAGCCATTTGTCTCCAGCTCCAGATGTAATAATCCAGAGTTTATAACAGACAGTCAGATAAAACATCAAATACCCGGAGCGGCGAGGGGAGATGTGACTGCACAAGAGAGGGCTCCACAATGGATACAAGATGGCGCGGCAGAGAGTGTCAGTACAGATACAGCGGGAAGCAGAGGAGCAGCGGCTGTACTACCTGCAGGAAGAGGAGGCCGGCACCGGCTGCCACTAGAGGGGGCCACTGCTCAAAACCTGCAGCAGGATCCGATGGCAGCCGGTGCTGAGGACTCAGTGTGTAGAGTAAGGCGCATACACAATGCTGATGATCTCTGTGCCAGAACTCCAAGACTCAGAGTTACCCACAGTGAAGCACTGCCCAGAAATCCTAGAATGAGCTGAAGCTCCGGCGTCACTGGACCTTCCAACGGGACAATGATCCCAGCACCTCACAGTCCACCAAGACTTGGTGTCAGAAGTAGTCCTGGAAGATTCTGGAGCAGCCGTCAGGCACCTGACCTGAACCCCATACAAAATCTTGGGGTGTGAAGACGACACCGACTGCAAACCTGAGAATATTACGGACCTGGAGACCATTACCCATGAGAAATGGGCCGTGATTCCCCAGGAAAGCTGCCAGAAGCCAGTGTCTGGAGAGATTTCCCGTCTACAGCAGATTCAGAACAGCAAGAGGGGCTCTACCAAGTAGTGAAGATGCTGGTCATGAAGGGGTGAATAATCCTGAAAATGCAGGAGTCCATAAAAGCAGCGTCTTGTGGTGAATTCGGAAAAATCACTTATGTTAGTTGTTCAGATATTTACATTTGGTTAATTACAATGAAACAAAAGCAAACAGCAGAAAGCTTATAAACGTTAATAATTAGGTACGAGCGAACGTGCTCAGATAAAACGTGTTATCCAAGCATGCTGTTCTACCCGAGTGTTTTCGGCGTGCTCGGCTAATATGTTCAAGTCCCTGCAGCTGCATGTTTTCTGGTGGTAGGCAGATGCAACACATGCGGGGATTGTCTACCAAACAGGCAATCCCCGCATGTGATGCATCTGTCTACCGCTGGAAACCATGCAGCCATAGGGAGCCGAATATATTAGATGAGCACGCTGAAGATACTCAGATGACACGTTGTCAGAGCACATTCGCTCATCATTACTAATAATCCAACCTTACAGTGGGGGGAGGGGAAGAACTGTGATGGTAACACTTAGCTGCACTCACCGGTCAGTCTTGAGCGCACGCTTGTAGAAGTAGCTGGATGGGAAGAGGCAGATGTCCGGGTGCATCCGGTACTGCACCGTCAGCTGCAGAATGAGGCCACCGTGGCCTGAGCTCTCCAGTTGCCGACATAGCCGTGCCATCAAAGACTGCCCATAGCCCAAATCCTCAGCTTTCTGAAGGGAATGGAGGAAATTTAATCAAACTGCTCCAGTCACAAGATATCTTCTATAGTCACATTTTGAGCTGCATTCAGAATTCTGCTGATATCTTATTACCAGGGAGCAGTGCATTGTGGGAGTTTAATGACTTCCGCAGAGCATTAGGTCACAGGTCTAGTTTTTGATGCAGCTCTGGATGTGACTAGAGAGGAAATAAGCTGGAAATAGCAAATCTAAATCTGGAGCATTTAACTTTTTGTGCAGAGAATTTTTCCATATTTTAGTCCTACCAATGAAATGACGGTGGGTGGGAGCTGCTCGGGATCCCCTACCAAAACCAACTTCGTACATCGGTGGAGCAGGGGGATGAGATTCTCAATCTCACATGACTGTCCAGCCTGAGGGAGGAGGATTGGTGAGTTTGGGCGCCTCTACACATCATCCGTTATGTTACTACCAACGCCCGGGGGACTGACCTCATCCACAATGACACAGCTGAAGGGTTCGTGTCCCAGCTGCCTGAAGGCCGACTCCAGCAGCAGCCCCCCACTCGTGCTCAGCGTGCAGCAGATGACATGCGACTCCAGGATGACGTTCCTCTGGATCTCCTGTGGTCTCCGGCGCAGCTTTTAATAAGGACAAGGTCTCATTAGCTGCAAGACCACCACAATGTGCCCAGCTCAGCCCATGGTAGGAGGACCGTAACACTACAACATCGCAAGCAGAGATCTTGCACTGACGGCTGACGGTCAAGCCCCAGTCTAAATTACAGAACAGATGCCAGATATCTGGCAAGTGGCCATAGTTGCATGGTTAGCATGACAGAGGCTTTAAAACGCCGATCACCATTTTTAATGGCCACTGGTCCAACCAAAGGAGATTGACTGTTATGACATCAGAATGTAAAACAGCCCGTGTCTTCATAGGATGGTCACTGACTATGCAGTTCACAACAGTAGTATGGTATTGCAGTGCACAGTCAAAGCCATCACAGCTTCACGGTCCCTAATGGCGCAAATAATACCTAACTCACCTCCCTCAGGCTATTAGCCAGAAGTTGCCGCTCTTTTGACAGCCTGTTAATTTTCTGATCAAGCTCTTCACACTGCAAAACAGAAAAAAAACTCTGCTGATCAGGTAACAAGACCGCACACCTTTGTAAACCTTAAGAGGCTGCAGGTGGACTTTTAATAGTCTGCAAGCTCCGTGCTCAGTGAGTCTTTCCTATGAAGCTGCCTTTTCACACTCGCTCCATTTTTACACCCACATTTGGTTGATGTCTAAGCAAATCCTGCAGCGCCCAATGCTAACAACTCTGAGCAAATCCCGCTGAACTCACGGTATGCTTGTTGCAGCGCTCCATCGCTCTCTGGCGGGACAGCTGGTCCAGCTGCTTGTCCAATGCTTCCTTCTGCCGGAGAATTCCAAAATCCTGTTGAGCTCTGCCTGAAAAAATGCAAGAAAACAAATCACCAGCCCGGACTGCGCACGTCCACCAGTGTATGAACCATGGGGGCAGCGGGCATCACTCACTGATTTTGTGGTTGACTTGACAATCCAGACTGAACTTGATGACATCAGGATCAATGCTCTTCTCCGCTCCCAGTCGCACAAGGTTAATGTCACCACAGTTCCCTATCAAGCAACAAGTCCATAATAAAGAAAACTCGCCTTACTCATCTTGCGAGTTCTCTTCCAAGGCTGCCTGGATCCCTGTACCGCCTGTTTGGTCGAGACTGGAATTTGACCGCAACTGGCAGTCACAACAAGCAGCAGTCACATCTCTAGACTTCCTCTTCAGGTGAGCACCCTGGTCATATGCTTGTCTGAACCACACAGGAAGCACAGAGACTGGCAGTGCAGCCTTGCAAAAGGAGAGACAGGAAGAAGAGGGAAAAAAAAAAAAAAAAAAAAAAAAAAAGGTGGTACAAAACTTTCAGGGATGGATCTCTCCCTCTTCTTTCAGCAGTCATCTACCCCCTTACCCAGGGGATTCTTCTTGTCATGACATTTATCCTTGAACTCCAGGATGATCTTCTTCATCAGGTCGTCCAGCGCTGCATTGGACGGGGCACAGACCAGAACTCTGTTGCGCTTATTTTTGGCATTCAGGTTCTGATAAGGGACATTGCTGTTCCTCTTCTGCGGAGAAAACATACGGTTTATTAATCACGCCAATAAGATCACGTCATTCCATGTCCAATCTATCAGCTGGAAAGAGCAGCGGGACACACCATCACCTATTTAGTCAGAATGTTCACAACGCAATACCAGGCTTCTCCTGAAGTGGCCGCTGTGCCATTATCCTCACACTCCCCAAGTGACCCACCGCCATCAGCTGATAGCCAGCAGCTCCACCTTTAGAAAAAGATGGGTGATCCACTGGTATACACCGTACCTCCATGAGAATGCTGTACAACAGGCCAACTATGGTCTTAGATTTGCCCGTTCCTGGAGGGCCGTGTACCAGACACATCTTGGGCAATCGGGGGTGTTGTGTCACCATGGCGTATGCCCGCTCGATGGCGAGTCTCTGGTCGCTGTTATATTCCTTCCAGTTGAGAATCTGAGGATGAGAAAACAATGTTGAATTCACTACAGGACCTGAAATCAGAGATGGCAGCCTGCCCTCCGCAGAATGAGTCAATCTGGCTTAGTAGACTTTCCATACGAAGCACTTACGGGGCTGGCGCAATTGTCAGCGCTGTCTTTCGGTAAGAAGTCTGATCCATTGGGATGAATGATGGGTCGGAACAGCGGGTTCCTCTGTAGCTGAAGTAGTGCTTTAAATTGCCGCAGGGTTGTTACAAAGCTTCCGATTATGACGCACTGCACCTGCTGATCGCGGAACGCCGACAGGTTTCCATACGTGTGGATACACAAGTCACAAAACGTGTACTGCTCCTTTTCAACTAAAATACAAGGAAAGGGATCAAATCAGACACTTTACTGGAGATCTCTTCTTGAAGCCATTTCATATTAATCCACATTGACCCGAGTGGTCAAACTAAAGTCAGGGGGGGGCGGTATTCCATTGGAGCCTATGTAAAAAAAAAAAAGTCACCAACTTTAGTGGTGAAAACTGGTACTGCACATGACAAATCTAGTTCTGGAATTACCCACAAGTTCTGGACTAGCTTGGAAGTGCTACCACATAATACATGGACAAATCCCAGATTTCCATCCTCCTGACTTTCTACTTACAATTCTGTACTTTTTGAGAGCGGGTAAATCGGAAGACATGTCCAAAATGATAGACCAGTGATGCTGGGGAATCTTTTTCCTCTGGGGAATGGCCGTCTGATGTGAGCAGGAAGACCAGGTCGTCCTCTTTTGGGTGATGTTGAAAGTTTAAGTCTTCATCCCGTATCCAGGCTGTTAAATGGGCAAAAATAGAAAACTAATGTGAAAAGCTGAAAGAGAAGGGACTTAAGGGGCCGTCCAGGCTTAGAAACAGTGCCTCACATCTATAGGTTGTGTCTGGTATTGCAACCCAGCTCTACTAAAATGGAGCTGCATTACCACACATGGCCTTTGGACATGAGTGGCGCTGTTTCTGAAAAATAGACTTTTACCAAGTACAAATTAAGTTTTATGTAAAAATTTTACCTCGAAATTCTCCTCGGTTGACCTGGCCATCGAGGCAGAAGTTCTGCAGGTGGAGTTTATATGGATGGGAGCTTTGTGGCCTCCGTCTTCCCATCCATTCTTGCGCCAGCTATTAACATGGAGGTTGTCACATTTGATTTTACTAATGTCCTCTAAGAAAAGCTTTGCACATAATTGGAAAAAAATATTACATCCTTACCGATTCAAAGGCATTCTGGAGCATCAGAGGAAAGAAGACCTTAAAATACTCATCATAGGAGGAGAACATCAGCGGCACCTTCATCAGTGGAAATGTGCACAGGTTACCGGGGGCTCCGAATTGCTGGAAGTTGGCAAACATTTCATATTTCCAGCGTAGGACCTCCTTCATGAGCCAGGCCTGATCCATTGGTGGCAAGCGTCCAGCTATAGTAATCTTATCTGCGCTGGTGTTTGTGGCGGGTGGAAGTGGGACATTATTTTGATTGGTTAGTGGCTGTAAAATGCCACTTGTCAGCACGGAGACCGGATACTTCCTCTGTGGCAGGATTAATTTAGGCAGAGGGGGTTTTGGAAGTTGATTTCTAGACTTTGGAAGCAATGGATACTTTGGGATATTTTCCAGGTCCTTTGTGAGGCTGGCAGTTCGGGAAGCAGTCTCAGTACTGAAAACCTTGGTTGTAGCCGCTTTTGTAGGTTTTTGGAGAGATGGCGGCAAACCAGGTCTAACAAACAGGTGATCATCAGTTTTCTCATATGTGACATGCATAGGACAATGATGACCAGGACCCAGCACAGGCTCGGAGCAGCCCGTATATTTGCACTTGATGGTTTCTTTTGCCTCCTGGTCAGCAGCAGGTTCCTCCCTGACAATGGACGGATATGGCCATCTGTCTTGGATGATTTTGGACTCCACCTGTGAGCACATATCCATGTCAACTGGATCAGGTTGGGTTAAAAATAAGTTGTTCTCGTCTTCATCTTCGTAATCCTCCAATTCATTCGCTGTACCCTCTGCCACAGGTGGAGGAGGTTGAGCCATAGTGTTCCTTGCCAGGCCATTAGATTCTTCTTCTCTCTTTTTGGGATCGGTTGAGGTTTGTGGTGACATCATTGGAGATTCCATTTTCTTAGAGATTTCATTCAGTCTTTCATTCTTATCAAGCCTGCTCTGTAGATAGGAGCAGTCATCAGTTGTTTTTTTTGTCGACTCTGCAGAGTTTTCCGAAGTTGGGTAGACATTCTCCCCTTTGTCACTTGACATCCTCTTTTCAACATGCTTTGGTCTCGACTGACGGTAAAACTGACGATCTTGACAAGCCAACATCTTTTTGTTCCCCTTCACCATAATAGATTGCGGAGAGATTAATTTGGCTTTCTGCTTCTTGGTTTCCACAAACCCGGCTGACTTTCCGTAGTTGCGTAGCTCAGTTAAGCTATCGAGAGACCGTTGGGATAAGTCGAAAGCTTTGCGAGGCCCTTTCTTCAGACCTAGTTTTTCAGCGGGGGAGGCTGGTTCGGGACACTTGTGTATTTTCTTTGGTGGGATCACAGCAAGTGACACTTTGCCTGGGCTCCCGGTCTTATGGAGTTGTCCATGTACCTTCAGCGGGCTTTTGCCTTTTGTCGTTTTGGTACTCAAAGCTTTATTCTGCTTTCTAACTTTTGCCTTGGTCTCCATCAAGGTGGTTTCTTTAGCAGTTTTGGATGGTTTTCTTTTAGAATCAAATCTAGAGTTTTTAGTATCGGTTTCAGATGAATTTTTCCCATAAAACTCAAAGATGTTCATTTTCTCACGCGAAGATCTGTCGTTTTTACATTCACCACCCGAAGCAGCATTTGCGGGTTGTACGGACTCTTGGAATTGCTTTTCAGCATCCTCTGCGGCTCTTTCAATGTCGTCATCACAGATATAATCCGTGTCATACCCCCACTGATCAAAGTTATCACTCAAATCAAAATCTCTGTCATGAGTTTGGTTGGTTTCGGGTTTTTTACATTTATTGGGTTTTTCCTCTTCCAGTTGCGAGTCTCCCCACACCGAGTAGATGTCATCCTGCGTCTCAAACTCAAAACACTGGGAGTTGTACTCGTCACAGTTCTCCGGCTCTTGCTTTATTTGTGCGCTTTTCAATTGTGCAAGTTTAGCTGAGGATGAAGAACTCGCATCTTCTGGTTTTTCCATTTTTGCAAACCTAATAAAGTCTGTCGGCTCGTCGTCTGAAGAATCGGAGATGGTTATGATCGGGTCTGAGAACAGTTCAGTTTCCGAGGAGTCTTTACTTGCAGTCACGTCTTGAGCGGCCAATCGATCGGAATCCTTATAGTCTCTGGGATCGTCAGGATCCGGCTGTTTAACAGTTTTTAGCAGCAACTTTTTTTTAACTTCAGACAATGGAAGGTTGTCGTCAGCTTCGCTATCCATCACGTGCTCTTTGCACACAGCCTCTGTCAGATGGTTGGGCTCCTTCTTAATCAGCATGACAGACTGATCGCTTCCTAGCGACAATCTTTGAAGCTGTTCGCTAACTGGAAGGTTGTCAATAGAGCTTTTAATTTTTTCGTGCAAGGATTTCCTGACCTGCGTCAGAGGTATGTCATCATCGTCACTTTCTTCGCTGCAGTCGCTTCTGTAATCACAAGGTTTCGCCCTTTCCCACAAATCTTTCTCTTTTTTAATGCGCACATAGCACGGTTTTACCACATTAGCCATCCTCGTGCTGCGGCTCATGTTACTTTCAAGTGCCGGAGCTTCAATTTTATCCTTCCTACTTGAAGACTTCGCCATGACGTCGCACAGTTTTGACTTCCATCCAGTTTGCTCTTTTTGCAGCCCCAGATTCTCTTGGACAGACATTTCATCTAGCTGTTCCTTTTTGACTGACGTCTTTAAGACAGACTTAAGCAAGGAAGAGCTGAGCTTGGTTTCTTTGGTTTGGACATCTTGGGGTTCCTTTTTAATTGAGAAAAGTAACCCTCCTGCCCCTCGTACTGAAGGCTTGCTGTAAGAGGGTGGTTCAATATCAGGAGAGGCTGCACTGCTACATCCAGACTCAAAAGACCTGCTCGAAGCAATATCTGGAGACCTACTACTACGCCCGAACCATTCATCATCCTCCTCCATTCTTTCGGTCTTAATGAAAGGAACAGAATGAACCTTGCTTATGGTCGTTGGCTCCAGAACAGAATTCGGGATCATTGCTGTCCGGTCCTTAATGCTCTTAATAACTTGGGTAAGGCAACTTTGTAGACCATGAACGTCGGATTTGCTAAAGTCGAGGTTCCAGAGAACGTTTCTCCTGATGACGAGATTGAGTTTATCTAGATATTGCTTACAGCTCAAGTTCTGCCCCAGATTGTAGCCCTCACGCAAAAGGCTTCGAATCAGCTGTATACATGCAGACTGCACGGAGGAAGGTGCCTGAGAGTTTGGTGAAGACGACAAAGGAGATGAAGTGGAAGTTTTTGGATTTTGCCAGGCAGTCGTGTCCTGGATTGGAATCATGGAGCCCTTGACAAGAGCCTCAACCCACTTGTGAGAGCTCACCCAGAGTAAATGAAGGCACTTTTTGCTTCTATGTAGTTCGACAATAGAAATCAAAACCCTGATAAAAAGCTCCGTGACCTTGTCGCACTGACTGCTCCTTTGATTGAGTATGTCCTTTATTTCAGAGTACAGGTGGTGAATCACCTCCATGATATAGGCCACCCCCAGGTCTTTCAGATCCATGACTGACTGTACGTAGGGTATGAACCATAAGAAGGTGCTGTTGTGGACCCGCATATCCTGGCCGATGTCAGACTGCAAAATGTTAGCCAGGCTTTGCATATCTTCATACATGTTCGGGCAATAGTCAGGGCAAATTGCACTTTTCCAGCCAGTGTCCTGCAAATATGTATGGACAGACTGTGAAAACATGCCAGAAGAAGAAAAAAACCTGTCTGCGTGATGTGTGTGGTACTGCAGCTCACCATGCAATGCTATGTACCGCCTGTGGGTAGGGGTGGTGCTGCATTTATTACATATCAATACCTCCCCTATTTGTACTGTGGAGCCTAAAATAAAAATGGTAGACAAATCTCCATAAAAATCTGCTTCTAAAAGGTGCAAGTAATCAGGCGAAACTGCAAATAAGGAAATAGGTTTAACCATTTAGTGATTACTAATACATCTCTCTAAAGGGGTCATTAAAAGTGCCTTAAATCACCCAATTTGCATGTTTTAGAAGCCTGGAATAGGTGTCCCCCATTCCAGGAATAGGTGTCCCCCATTCCAGGAATAGGTGTCCCCCATTCCAGGAATAGCAGTAGTTGGGCTAATGACTGCTGGGCTTCGGCTCTAAATGGCTAAGATCAGAGAAGCCACTGATCCCAGCTGTTCAACTGCCCATATGCCACAAGCTGTAGCAACAGAATTGCTGTTTTTTTGGGAGGTTTTTTGTCATTATCCAAAATAAAATAAGGGATCAAAAAGTTGCATTTGCCCCGAAAAAAATAAAACTAATTTGTCCCCCATAAAACAAGCCCTCATCTGGCTAGGACTTAAGAAAAAAAACAACTAAAATTAGAGGCCAGTATAAAAGTAAAACATGAAATAAATGACTAGACACAGAAGCGTGGCGAAACCGCGTCATCCGGGTGCAGATACTGGGCATGTGGACGCTCTCATACTGATTTTGGGCTGTAAGTAGATGGTGCTTTTATACCTTGAATGCCTATACTGAATTTATATGCTGATATTTGTATTTCTGGGCTTTCTGAACAGACTCACCTTGAGGCGGCTACACAGGATTGAATTTATATGTGCATCTTTCCACATAGTCTGTTAGCTGAGAGATTCCCGGCTTATTTTTAATTGTACATTTTTATGTATTTATCTTCAATAAAAAAAAAATTGTATTTGTTAATCTCCTAAAGCATGTCTCTTCATAACCTGAGGTTATTTCCATTGGGCAGGGTTTAGATAAAAAATAAGTCTCACAAAAAAAAAAAAAGTTCTTAAAATAGGTTTGGGCTTATTTTGCCTATTTTTACCTTTTTTGGTTTCTCAGTGTTGAAGCTATACACCATCTGACTACAGGAGACCAAGTCATCGTCATCATCAGAGTCGGGCTCTAACTTTGTCGGCCTTTAGAAAGAGACAATAAGTTATACTCATGTGTATCTGAGATCACACATCACATTATCTAAAATGCATAGACCTATATACAGACAGGAGATTATACATGTAAAAGGAGATCAATCACATCAGAAAACAATCACCTCTGATCGGCAGAATAAAACAAAAACAAGCTATTTGTGGAAAAGCTGTGTCGGAGAAGTTTAGACTGACCTCTGACAACTTTTCCTGATGTTTTCGATCTCGTCGTTGTAGCTCGGGCTGGCGATGATGGTTTGAAACGCTTGGATTGGATCAATCAGTTGTCCCCAAACTTTAGATCCCAGGCGATCGAGGATTATCATGAAGCAGTGGAGCGCTGGCCAAAAGGGATTTCTGCTTTCATCTAAAAAGCAAAAAACACTAATGGTAGTGATCAATATGGAAACGGTAAGTTTGTGGTGGCAAGGGGTGCAGATAGGCGTCATCATTCCATCACCCTCTTAATCCCAGCTCCGCACTTGCCATGTGTTAGTGCACCCTACATACATACCCTCCGTGTGCTTCTCCATCACATGAAGAATGGACTGCATGAAGTCGTTCTGCTTGTCTGGTCCAAGCAGCAGGGAGTCCATTGCCTGTTCCTCAAGTACAGTCAGTAACATGCAGATGCCTGCAATAACCAAACACGGGGTCATAACAGTGAGGGGAACGTCAGTGGGAAGCAGAGATTGATAGGAGTGTGCTCACCTAGCCAATAGTTCTTGTAATTAGAGCCGTTATACAGGTGAGCCGGCAGGAGGATGAGCCTCCCGTCTTCTATCTCTGTGAAGCTGTAAATGTCTGGATTTTCAAACAGCCCGAGTTCAATGACCTTAAACAAGCAGGTGAACACGGCCTGAAGGTCATAGTAGTCATCCCGATCTACCTTCCCCTGAGTCCTGGTCGTCAGAATAGCCCAGCGCCGGATCTGAACAGGACAAGGAAGGGAGACGATGGGAAAAGGAAAATGGAAAAGGAGTCAGAAAAGACTAAAATATAAAAGTGGTAATAGAGAAGAAAAAAGTCCTTTTGGATTAAATGTTTACTCTGACAGGTCAGGTTACATCTATAGCGTAAAGTGGTGCCAATGTAGCCCCAGCTCCACTTTCTGGGAGGACAGAGGAGGAAGGACGAAGGAAGCCAGGAGGGAGATTGGATGGAGAAGAAGAAAGGAAAGGAGGATATGAAACAAACTCACGCTCTCATTGGGATGTACGAGGAGGAGATAAATTCCTGGCAGTTTCTCGTACACCTGGAAGGGGTTGTTCACGTGCTCCATCTTGCACAAGGCATCAACACAGAGTTCACCTGACAAAAGAAAAGGAGATGCATGATGGAGGTCATGAACTTGGGTCCTGCACTTGCAAGCATTTATTGTGATGGCCATATACCCTAGGACATATGGAAAGGAGTTGTCCTGATGGGATTTTACCCTTGTATGCCCTAGGATACACAACACCACAAGAGGGTCACATCTGGAGTCTAGTACAGGTAAGGAATTTCAGGAGGATCAATAATGAAAAAAAGTTAGCACTATGCCCAACTTTAGTCAGTCTATGGCCATCAACATCATGAATATTCACCACTCCTTTGAGGTGATTAAGTGACCATCTTCATCCATAATTCCAGCAACACTAAATACAGATGGGTAAACGCTCCCTCAATTGAATGCCACCAACTTGCCACCAAATTCTTAAAAGTTTGCATCTCAAAATTAAAATTATGGCTAAAAACACAATCCAATATTTAAATTTGTCCAATGTGACCCGACAGCCCAGATGTTAAACGACATGCCTCAAACATTGTTCCTGCGCTTTATGACCACGAACCAAAGGCACTAAATATTCAGAATTTTCTAATTTTACCAAAAACTCTACAACCCCACCCCTCCATTTACCCCTCAAATCAGTGGCTTCCAGTATCCTCACAGTCCACATTGGTTCCATAATTGAAGGATGCGGTGGCCAAAAAAAAAAAATCAGATTGTCCAAACGTCTCATCTCTAGCAATGCCGACATCCGTCATGATCCGGATTTCAGAATTAGAGTGACAGATTCTCAGTTACTTTCAGTCTGCTATCAAGTCACTCAGCCGGACAAAACTACTGCACTGAATTTCCTCATTGTTCAGGAAGATGGCAAAATATTGCCCATTTTTCGGAACCAATTATAGGACTTCTGAGACCAAAGTGACTGGCGGAGAGAGTATCCATAGACCTCAATAATCAGGTGCCGGTCACTAATTTCTAGGCATGCTGCCTCCCGGGTGCAATAGGCAAGAACGGGTAACACTGTTCTACAGCCAAATTGTTTCAGAGTCAAAAACAGTTGAACTTAACTAAATATGTGGTTCAGAAAACGAATATGAAGCTTAAATTTGCTGATTGGCTCTAATTTTCAAGATCCAGAGGTGGCTGTAATTACTTATGACACCTTTCATGCAGGCTTATAGAAACATTGTGTTTTTTATTATGTTCTTATTGCATTGTTAGTAGCTCATCTATTACGTCTATTAAGCCTTCAATATTCTATCTTAGGGTGACAAATCAAAAACACCAACTTCACTCCAATGACGTAGTCCTAATTACAGTCGCATCACCTACTTTTATAAATGCAGTCTGTGTATGGTATACGGTTTTAGGACATCTTAGCTGGAACACTAGGCAGGTTCTTTCACACCGTACCTATCCCTGCCTTGCCCCCAAGCACGGCCCTGGCTAGTGCGTGGGGCAGCAGGAACGCTAGCCCTGCTCTATAAGGACACAAAGGGAAACAGCAAGGGTAACAGAAAGCAGCAATCACTCAATGCGCACCCAGATAAAGAGGCAAACCAAAAAGGGAGACAAGTAAAAAAAAGGAAGACACCAGACAAACTTATAAAAACAGCAGTCTCCAGAGACTACTCCTCTTTCCAAGGCTCACAGCTGAAAACTAATTCCAGCATATAGCAAGCTATCACTGGCAACAACCCAAGCTAAGTGGTGAGTACTTATACCAGAGGGGAGTGGAGACAGTCAGAACAGCCAAGAACTCAGGACAGTTCAGAAAGCTTTAGGAGACTAGCAGGAGTGTTTAACCCTTGCAACAAATGAACAAGGCAAATCTGCACAGCTAACTAAGCAAAGCAGATTAACCAGTGCAGTCGTGCATGTATCCAAACACTGCGATCTTCTGACCCCTGAAATAGAGGAGACCACTTTTCGCGGTACTCCCGTGACACCTACAATCCGTATTTTAGCTGCAGAATATGAGATCAGGACAAGAGTTGGTCTCCACACATGCCAATAGTCTTGCCCAGTGGTTGCATGGGAAGAGGCAATCTATGCCTTTTGTGGTCCCAATCATCTGGAGAGAGCCAACCGATCACATTACCAATTGCCATTTCTGCATGGTGCCCCCTTATTAGGAAAGGAGTTTCAAGAAAGAAGTGGACTTTACAGTATCCAAACATTCCATCTGCAATACGCCCAGTACCACATACAGAAGAACTGCCGGTTCCAAAAGTACCAGAAACATTTTCACTTGACTCAAGTGATAAGAAAAGAGGGCGCTCGGTATCATGAAGCATCTTCCGCTCACAACCCAGACTGCCAGCAACCTCAGCTGAACCACACCTTCTAACACAAAGTGAACTGAACAAACTTTTTAGACATTTGGATCTGGCCAAGAGTGAGGCTGAGCTCTTAGGTTCCCGGATACAGCAGTAGAATTTCCTAGCTGGCAATGTTCAGATGTTTTTGTTCCGTATCCGTGATAAAAATCTTGTCCAATACTTCTTCATGGAGAGTTATCTTTTGGCATGCAACAACATCAACAGTTTAATATAAGCTCTGAAGATAATTTCTCTGGATTATGACTTAAGGCTCTTCATCAATTCATCCAAAGCAAGCCTAAAAGTCATCTTGCTGCATAATGACAAGGTGCTACCTTCAATTCCAGTTGGTTAATGGAGTCCACATGAAAGAAACCGCTGTTGAGGTGCCTGAACAACAACAAACATTTGTGGCCCCTCTGTGGTAACTTAAATGGTGGTTGCCCTCTTACTTGGTCTCCAGGGTGGATACACAAAGTAGTGCTGCTTTCTATGTCAGTGGGATAGTCGTGCAAGAGAATATCACTACAGTAAAAGACTGGGCCCTCTGACATTCACTTCAGCCAGGGAGTAAACATGTTCTGCACCCAACACACGATATTGTTTCCACCACTGCATTGGGCCTAATGAAGAACTTTCTAACGGTAATAGATAAAAGTGCAGCAGCATTCGAGTATCTCATTAATAAATTTCCAAGGTCTGAATGAAGCAAATATAAAAGGAAGGAACCTTTATTGGACCTCAGATTCGTAAGCTTCTTCAAGATGAAGAGTTCCTCCACTTGTTGCAGGGCAAGGAAAAGGCTGCATGGGTAGCATTCGCATTAGTGGGAACCTCAGGAGCAGATAACTATGAAGAGTTGGTGGAAAATCTTCTCAAATCACAAAAATCTTAGCTGTAACAAGTCCTTCAAGATTCATTTCTTACATTTGCATCTAGATTTTTTTCCACCAAACTGTTGAGCAGCGAGCGACGAGCACGGTAAGAGATTTCACCAAGATATTGCAACTATGTAGTAAAGATATCAAGAAAAATGTAATCCATCAATGCTTACAGATTATTGTTGAAAATTGTAAGAGATGATCCGATGCAGGAGTACAAGAGACAAGCAAAAAAGGAGTTGTCACTGAATGAGGACCAAATTTTGTATTGCAATCTCTAACTTTATAATCCCCAATAGTGTTTAGACAGGTTTTACTTATTTGAATTGTTGCCAAGTTTCCTCTAAATAAATATCAGAAAATTGATATAAAAATATTCTGCATCTTTATACTTTGCAAAAATAATGTTTCAAAAGTACTGAAAATTGAATGGATTAATTATATGTAGCAGTAAAAGCAATGAAAATTTCTCATTGTCAGATGAAAATCCAGATCAAAATCATTAAAAAAATGGCTCATTCCATAACTGAACCTGACAACTTTTGCAAATATGTAGAACAGCGATATCAATGCATTGTCTCTGCTCCATCACTGCACCCACCATCATTAAAATCTACTTTGTAGGAACGCTTCAAAACAAAAATCGTCTGCCATCGTCCACCATGTTCTTTGTAAAAAAAAAAAAAAGCACAGCTTAATTGTGCCTTTTCTAAACACACTTGGCTCATTTACCAGCAGCTGTATAACTCCAGAGAACTCCTCTAGCCAACCACCAAGCAGGTTATGATGGGACAACGCCTGCCCATGTGCCT
This sequence comes from Phyllobates terribilis, assembly GCF_046119375.1. Lineage (NCBI taxonomy): Eukaryota > Metazoa > Chordata > Amphibia > Anura > Dendrobatidae > Phyllobates > Phyllobates terribilis. Next base: position 267,045,020 of record NW_027362767.1, read on the forward strand.
CAAACAGATCTCCCACTTAGGACCCCCCACTCTTATGAGCCACAGAGGGTGTATTACACAGACAAAAATTCATTGGAGGGGGTACCTGCCCCATCGCTGGCAAAAGCCACCATTTACGCGACACTTTGGAGCCAGATGGTAACCTCTTAAATTACGCCTGAATCACCATACCAGTCACACACATATGCAATTCTCTTTCCTCTCCATCTACTCCTGATCTATATTGTACAGCAAGTGGCCATCCATAGGAATTCACTAGGTTTATTTTTGCTTTAAAAGCACACAGAGGCCGTATGATTATAATACACACGTGACAGAAGCTATGGAGAGGTAAAAGCACGAGGATCTCAAAATATTCACCGTCTAATCCAATTGAAGAAGTGAAATATAGAATTATAAAGCCTAACTTTTAATATTTAATTTAAAATAGACACAGAGTACAGCATTAATACAAAAGCACAAAAATTCTCCCAGACTACGAATAATCTTAGTGCTGTAAAAAAGATGTATCTAGGTAGATTCAATGGTTATTATATTAATCTTCTGACCTCAATTATAATGGTCAGAAATAACCACTGAACCACACTCCAGGACCCCCTATATTTTATATTGAAAACTAGAATTCACTGTCCTTGATATCAGCTATCATGAACACTATAATCAATGGTAAATATAGCTCTATAGCGATTACTATACCGATAACACGGGTGTCCACCTGGTTGTTTAGCAAAGAGCAACCATTGGCATTAAGTGCATAAAGGCACCAACTAATCAGTAACAGCACTAATTTCACTTATAACGAGATGGCCCTACGCGTTTCATCAAACAGTTTACTGCTTTGCTTCATCCGCGGCTGGCAGTGTTTCACAATAATACTGATCGATGATAAGATATCATATTGGCAAGATTGCTGTCCACAAGAGGTTATATGCATTTCACTCCAATTGGGTTAGACAGTGAATTTTTTGGAGAAATTCAGTTCATAATATTTCAGTGAATTTATTATTTCACATGAGGATCTCAACACGAAGAAATGAATAGGTGCCGAAATCAAGGACAGAAGGTTTTTAGCAGGTGGCTCTAAAACAAAGCACATAAGGATCTCAGCAACAAAACCGACCAAGCAATAATCACTCCTGCTGGGAAACTGCGGAGCTGTGACACGACAGACGTTGCCACAAACACCACATTGGCAAAGATCCTAGGTGAACAATTAACAACCCAGCACCAAAGTGGTTCCCTGAGTTGTCAGGGAAGAATAATCCTGATGGAACACATACGTTCAGGACGTCGGAGAAACTTCTTCGTAAAATCACTTGGCAAAGTCAAGAATTGAATCTTCGAGTTGTAGGTAAATTCTGTGCAATCCAATCCTTGGGGTAAACTCCTCCACGGAGGGCAATTTCCTACTGATTATGACAACAGGACCATACAGGAAGAACTGGGCTCAGTGGGTAGCACCAGGTATCTGGGGGTTCATATTGCACCAAGGGTAACATGTACATGGTGTTTGTATCCCTGACAATCCAGAGTTTAGTTGCTCGCTCATATCATTCCAATAGCTCAGTGTGAAACTGAAATTTAGATTTTGACAGACTGATATGAATGGCAGCGACTTCTGTAATGTGCAGAATATGATAGCACTATATACACAAGAAAAAAAAAAGTCCAAATTCCATTCTTGGCCCCCTGCATTAAGTCTAGTTTTAGGACAAGCAGAAGTTATCTGCGCATTTAATCCTGTCAATCCTCGAGAAATTACTTTTTGATGTTCCTTTGGTGCAGTCTGTAAATTGTGGACAATTGAGGATAACGTGAAAAAAAAAATTGGGTCCTGAAAGAACTTAAAAAACAAACAAACAAAAAAAACCTTTTTTTGGTCAACGAGTGAAAGAGGAAGAAAAAAAAGTTTTCTACCAAACTCGATAAGTATTTGTTTGTGGCATTTTGGCTGGTTGGTATTTTTCTTGTTTTGGGCCTTATTAGAAGGTGCTTCAAAGACTAGTGGAGGTGGCAGAGATGCAAAAGCTCCTGAAACGACGGCCAATAAATCTAAATCTGGGTCGTGAGGATTCCAGCGTCCTCGCCCGGTACTTACTAACGCGCTCATTGAGCAGCAGATACGGAAACTTGAGTATTTCCAGCAGCGGTACCCGTACGCAGCTCTCGAAGTTTGGGCCAGTGTACCCAAAAAGTTGCTTCTCTCCATCTTCCTCCACCAGAAACAACTCGTCATCCTCGTCTATCTCCTCTCGCATGGACTTCTCCAGCTGAGCAATGATCCGTGACATCTCCATGCTCCATAAAGTCTGAGAGAATGGAAACAATGAATGAGAATCTACAAAAGAAATGAGTACACCAGTGTGTGTGTGGGGTGTGTATATGAAGGGTCAGCGTCCACCTTGTGCAGCTGCGGCGCCTCCTCCCGGACACGATGGTACTCCACCACACACTCCATGCAGTAGGAGAGGTCATCGTCAGCTCCGGCAAGGTCATCGCTCCGCAGGTCCCTGGCGGCATAGCTCTTCAGCAGATCTACAGCGACAGCACCCCCCGGCGTGCACCAGCGGCACGTGCTCATTATCCTGCAGATCAGGGGAGAAGGACAGTGAGTGACACCGTGATGAGGGGCGACAGAGCGAGCTCATTTTGTGCCTTTATTCCCACTAGCCCAGACGACAGTACAAACTAGTACAACCAGTCAGCACTGAGAACGTGTGGAGAGTCCTGCAGCCGTACGACAGGAGCTAACAATCTACATGGTGGGGCAGAAGGGACCCCCCGACACACGCCTCTGAGGGGCAGTAAAGGGACCCCCCGACACACGCCTCTGAGGGGCAGTAAGGGGACCCCCCCGACACACGCCTCTGAGGGGCAGTAAGGGGACCCCCCCGACACACGCCTCTGAGGGGCAGTAAGGGGACCCCCCCGACACACACCTCTGAGGGGCAGTAAGGGGACCCCCCCGACACACGCCTCTGAGGGGCAGTAAGGGGACCCCCCCGACACACGCCTCTGAGGGGCAGTAAGGGGACCCCCCCGACACACGCCTCTGAGGGGCAGTAAGGGGACCCCCCCGACACACGCCTCTGAGGGGCAGTAAGGGGACCCCCCCGACACACGCCTCTGAGGGGCAGTAAGGGGACCCCCCCGACACACGCCTCTGAGGGGCAGTAAGGGGACCCCCCCGACACACGCCTCTGAGGGGCAGTAAGGGGACCCCCCGACACACGCCTCTGAGGGGCAGTAAGGGGACCCCCCGACACACGCCTCTGAGGGGCAGTAAGGGGACCCCCCCGACACACGCCTCTGAGGGGCAGTAAGGGGACCCCCCCGACACACGCCTCTGAGGGGCAGTAAGGGGACCCCCCCGACACACGCCTCTGAGGGGCAGTAAGGGGACCCCCCCGACACACGCCTCTGAGGGGCAGTAAGGGGACCCCCCCGACACACGCCTCTGAGGGGCAGTAAGGGGACCCCCCGACACACGCCTCTGAGGGGCAGTAAGGGGACCCCCCCGACACACGCCTCTGAGGGGCAGTAAGGGGACCCCCCCGACACACGCCTCTGAGGGGCAGTAAGGGGACCCCCCCGACACACGCCTCTGAGGGGCAGTAAGGGGACCCCCCCGACACACGCCTCTGAGGGGCAGTAAGGGGACCCCCCGACACACGCCTCTGAGGGGCAGAGCAGGTGGTCACAGGCACAGCCGTCATGGCGTCTGCCATACACATGATCCACCACCAGAGACAACCACATAACACAGACCCCTAACAGTGAACTCTATAGTTACTGACATGCACAGAGCACAGCCCATAGTAACGTGTAGAATGTACCCCAATACCCGCCCTGCTGCCTCCACAGCCGGCCCTCACCCTCCTCCTGCCCGCAGTGTCAGCCCTCCTCCGCCATGGCCTCAGCTCTACCCCCGAGGCCTTCTTCTTCCGCTCAGTCCCCGGCCTCACGTTAGAGCTACTGCCGCCAACTGCTCGGCCCCGCCCCGGAAGTGATGTACGTCCGCCTGCTGCTATTTACCTGGTCCAAGACAGCGGAGCCTCCGCCCACAACATGGCGGCTGATCATGTCATTGGGAGAGCCCAGATGCGGGGTGTCCTGTGGGTACAGAAATGTTCATACAGGTGTCACTCCTCACACACCGCAACCGCAGCACAGCCTCATCACACACCACGGCTGCTGCAGAACCTCCTCACACACCGCAACCGCAGCACAGCCTCATCACACACCACGGCTGCTGCAGAACCTCCTCACACACCGCAACCGCTGCACAACCTCATCACACACCACGGCTGCTGCAGAACCTCCTCACACACCGCAAACGCTGCACAACCTCATCACACACCACAGCTGCTGCAGAACCTCCTCACACACCGCAACCGCTGCACAACCTCATCACACACCACGGCTGCTGCAGAACCTCCTCACACACCGCAACCGCTGCACAACCTCATCACACACCACGGCTGCTGCAGAACCTCCTCACACACCGCAACCGCTGCACAACCTCATCACACACCACGGCTGCTGCAGAACCTCCTCACACACACCGCAGCCGCTGCAGAAACTCATCACACACCACGGCTGCTGCAGAACCTCCTCACACACCGCAACCGCTGCACAACCTCATCACACACCACGGCTGCTGCAGAACCTCCTCACACACCACGGCTGCTGCAGAACCTCCTCACACACCGCAACCGCTGCACAACCTCATCACACACCACGGCTGCTGCAGAACCTCCTCACACACCGCAACCGCTGCACAAAATAATCACACACCACGGCTGCTGCAGAACCTCCTCACACACCGCAACCGCTGCACAACCTCATCACACACCACGGCTGCTGCGGAACCTCCTCACACACCGCAGCCGCTGCACAACCTCATCACACACCACGGCTGCTGCAGAACCTCCTCACACACCGCAACCGCTGCACAACCTCATCACACACCACGGCTGCTGCAGAACCTCCTCACACACCGCAACCACTGCACAACCTCATCACACACCGCAACCGCAGCACAGCCTCATCACACACCACGGCTGCTGCAGAACCTCCTCACACACCGCAACCGCAGCACAACCTCATCACACACCACGGCTGCTGCAGAACCTCCTCACACACCGCAAACGCTGCACAACCTCATCACACACCACAGCTGCTGCAGAACCTCCTCACACACCGCAACCGCTGCACAACCTCATCACACACCACGGCTGCTGCAGAACCTCCTCACACACCGCAACCGCTGCACAACCTCATCACACATCACGGCTGCTGCAGAACCTCCTCACACACCGCAACCGCTGCACAACCTCATCACACACCACGGCTGCTGCAGAACCTCCTCACACACCGCAAACGCTGCACAACCTCATCACACACCACAGCTGCTGCAGAACCTCCTCACACACCGCAACCGCTGCACAACCTCATCACACACCACGGCTGCTGCAGAACCTCCTCACACACCGCAACCGCTGCACAACCTCATCACACACCACGGCTGCTGCAGAACCTCCTCACACACCGCAACCGCTGCACAACCTCATCACACACCACGGCTGCTGCAGAACCTCCTCACACACCGCAACCGCTGCACAACCTCATCACACACCACGGCTGCTGCAGAACCTCCTCACACACACCGCAGCCGCTGCAGAAACTCATCACACACCACGGCTGCTGCAGAACCTCCTCACACACCGCAACCGCTGCACAACCTCATCACACACCACGGCTGCTGCAGAACCTCCTCACACACCACGGCTGCTGCAGAACCTCCTCACACACCGCAACCGCTGCACAACCTCATCACACACCACGGCTGCTGCAGAACCTCCTCACACACCGCAACCGCTGCACAAAATAATCACACACCACGGCTGCTGCAGAACCTCCTCACACACCGCAACCGCTGCACAACCTCATCACACACCACGGCTGCTGCGGAACCTCCTCACACACCGCAGCCGCTGCACAACCTCATCACACACCACGGCTGCTGCAGAACCTCCTCACACACCGCAACCGCTGCACAACCTCATCACACACCACGGCTGCTGCAGAACCTCCTCACACACCGCAACCACTGCACAACCTCATCACACACCACGGCTGCTGCAGAACCTCCTCACACACCGCAGCCGCTGCACAACCTCTTCACACACCACGGCTGCTGCACAACTTCCTCACACACCGCAACCGCTGCACAACCTCATCACACACCACGGCTGCTGCAGAACCTCCTCACACACCGCAACCGCTGCATAACCTCATCACACACCACGGCTGCTGCAGAACTTCCTCACACACCGCAGCCGCTGCAGAACCTCCTCACACACAGCAGCCGCTGCAGAACCTCCTCACACACCGCAGCCGCTGCAGAACCTCATTACACACCACGGCTGCTGCAGAACCTCCTCACACACCGCAGCCGCTGCACAACCTCATCACACACCACAGCTGCTGCAGAACCTCCTCACACACCGCAGCCGCTGCAGAACCTCATTACACACCGCAGCTGCTGCACAACCTCATCACACACCACGGCTGCTGCACAACCTCCTCACACACCGCAGCCGCTGCAGAACCTCATTACACACCCCAGCCGCTGCAGAACCTCATTACACACCACGGCTGCTGCAGAACCTCATTACACACCACGGCTGCTGCAGAACCTCATTACACACCACGGCTGCTGCAGAACCTCCTCACACACAGCCGCTGCACAACCTCATTACACACCACGGCTGCTGCAGAACCTCCTCACACACCACAACCGCTGCACAACCTCATCACACACCACGGCTGCTGCAGAACCTCCTCACACACCGCAACCGCTGCACAACCTCATCACACACCACGGCTGCTGCAGAACCTCCTCACACACCGCAACCGCTGCACAACCTCATCACACACCACGGCTGCTGCAGAACCTCCTCACACACCGCAAACGCTGCACAACCTCATCACACACCACGGCTGCTGCAGAACCTCCTCACACACCGCAACCGCTGCACAACCTCATCACACACCACGGCTGCTGCAGAACCTCCTCACACACACCGCAGCCGCTGCAGAAACTCATCACACACCACGGCTGCTGCAGAACCTCCTCACACACCGCAACCGCTGCACAACCTCATCACACACCACGGCTGCTGCAGAACCTCCTCACACACCACGGCTGCTGCAGAACCTCCTCACACACCGCAACCGCTGCACAACCTCATCACACACCACGGCTGCTGCAGAACCTCCTCACACACCGCAACCGCTGCACAAAATAATCACACACCACGGCTGCTGCAGAACCTCCTCACACACCGCAACCGCTGCACAACCTCATCACACACCACGGCTGCTGCGGAACCTCCTCACACACCGCAGCCGCTGCACAACCTCATCACACACCACGGCTGCTGCAGAACCTCCTCACACACCGCAACCGCTGCACAACCTCATCACACACCACGGCTGCTGCAGAACCTCCTCACACACCGCAACCACTGCACAACCTCATCACACACCGCAACCGCAGCACAGCCTCATCACACACCACGGCTGCTGCAGAACCTCCTCACACACCGCAACCGCAGCACAACCTCATCACACACCACGGCTGCTGCAGAACCTCCTCACACACCGCAAACGCTGCACAACCTCATCACACACCACAGCTGCTGCAGAACCTCCTCACACACCGCAACCGCTGCACAACCTCATCACACACCACGGCTGCTGCAGAACCTCCTCACACACCGCAACCGCTGCACAACCTCATCACACATCACGGCTGCTGCAGAACCTCCTCACACACCGCAACCGCTGCACAACCTCATCACACACCACGGCTGCTGCAGAACCTCCTCACACACCGCAAACGCTGCACAACCTCATCACACACCACAGCTGCTGCAGAACCTCCTCACACACCGCAACCGCTGCACAACCTCATCACACACCACGGCTGCTGCAGAACCTCCTCACACACCGCAACCGCTGCACAACCTCATCACACACCACGGCTGCTGCAGAACCTCCTCACACACCGCAACCGCTGCACAACCTCATCACACACCACGGCTGCTGCAGAACCTCCTCACACACCGCAACCGCTGCACAACCTCATCACACACCACGGCTGCTGCAGAACCTCCTCACACACACCGCAGCCGCTGCAGAAACTCATCACACACCACGGCTGCTGCAGAACCTCCTCACACACCGCAACCGCTGCACAACCTCATCACACACCACGGCTGCTGCAGAACCTCCTCACACACCACGGCTGCTGCAGAACCTCCTCACACACCGCAACCGCTGCACAACCTCATCACACACCACGGCTGCTGCAGAACCTCCTCACACACCGCAACCGCTGCACAAAATAATCACACACCACGGCTGCTGCAGAACCTCCTCACACACCGCAACCGCTGCACAACCTCATCACACACCACGGCTGCTGCGGAACCTCCTCACACACCGCAGCCGCTGCACAACCTCATCACACACCACGGCTGCTGCAGAACCTCCTCACACACCGCAACCGCTGCACAACCTCATCACACACCACGGCTGCTGCAGAACCTCCTCACACACCGCAACCACTGCACAACCTCATCACACACCACGGCTGCTGCAGAACCTCCTCACACACCGCAGCCGCTGCACAACCTCTTCACACACCACGGCTGCTGCACAACTTCCTCACACACCGCAACCGCTGCACAACCTCATCACACACCACGGCTGCTGCAGAACCTCCTCACACACCGCAACCGCTGCATAACCTCATCACACACCACGGCTGCTGCAGAACTTCCTCACACACCGCAGCCGCTGCAGAACCTCCTCACACACAGCAGCCGCTGCAGAACCTCCTCACACACCGCAGCCGCTGCAGAACCTCATTACACACCACGGCTGCTGCAGAACCTCCTCACACACCGCAGCCGCTGCACAACCTCATCACACACCACAGCTGCTGCAGAACCTCCTCACACACCGCAGCCGCTGCAGAACCTCATTACACACCGCAGCTGCTGCACAACCTCATCACACACCACGGCTGCTGCACAACCTCCTCACACACCGCAGCCGCTGCAGAACCTCATTACACACCCCAGCCGCTGCAGAACCTCATTACACACCACGGCTGCTGCAGAACCTCATTACACACCACGGCTGCTGCAGAACCTCATTACACACCACGGCTGCTGCAGAACCTCCTCACACACAGCCGCTGCACAACCTCATTACACACCACGGCTGCTGCAGAACCTCCTCACACACCACAACCGCTGCACAACCTCATCACACACCACGGCTGCTGCAGAACCTCCTCACACACCGCAACCGCTGCACAACCTCATCACACACCACGGCTGCTGCAGAACCTCCTCACACACCGCAACCGCTGCACAACCTCATCACACACCACGGCTGCTGCAGAACCTCCTCACACACCGCAAACGCTGCACAACCTCATCACACACCACGGCTGCTGCAGAACCTCCTCACACACCGCAACCGCTGCACAACCTCATCACACACCACGGCTGCTGCAGAACCTCCTCACACACCGCAGCCGCTGCAGAACCTCATCACACACCACGGCTGCTGCAGAACCTCCTCACCCGACGCAACCGCTGCACAACCTCATCACACACCACGGCTGCTACAGAACCTCCTAACACACCGCAACCGCTGCACAACCTCATCACACACCACGGCTGCTGCAGAACCTCCTCACACACCGCAACCGCTGCACAACCTCATCACACACCACGGCTGCTGCAGAACCTCCTCACACACACCGCAGCCGCTGCAGAAACTCATCACACACCACGGCTGCTGCAGAACCTCCTCACACACCGCAACCGCTGCACAACCTCATCACACACCACGGCTGCTGCAGAACCTCCTCACACACCACGGCTGCTGCAGAACCTCCTCACACACCGCAACCGCTGCACAACCTCATCACACACCACGGCTGCTGCAGAACCTCCTCACACACCGCAACCACTGCACAACCTCATTACACACCACGGCTGCTGCAGAACCTCCTCACACACCTCAGCCGCTGCACAACCTCCTCACACACCACGGCTGCTGCAGAACCTCCTCACACACCGCAACCGCTGCACAACCTAATCACACACCACGGCTGCTGCAGAACCTCCTCACACACCGCAACCGCTGCACAACCTCATCACACACCACGGCTGCTGCGGAACCTCCTCACACACCGCAGCCGCTGCACAACCTCATCACACACCACGGCTGCTGCAGGACCTCCTCACACACCGCAACCGCTGCACAACCTCATCACACACCACGGCTGCTGCAGAACCTCCTCACACACCGCAACCACTGCACAACCTCATCACACACCACGGCTGCTGCAGAACCTCCTCACACACCGCAGCCGCTGCACAACCTCTTCACACACCACGGCTGCTGCACAACTTCCTCACACACCGCAACCGCTGCACAACCTCATCACACACCACGGCTGCTGCAGAACCTCCTCACACACCGCAACCGCTGCATAACCTCATCACACACCACGGCTGCTGCAGAACTTCCTCACACACCGCAGCCGCTGCAGAACCTCCTCACACACAGCAGCCGCTGCAGAACCTCCTCACACACCACAGCCGCTGCAGAACCTCATTACACACCACGGCTGCTGCAGAACCTCCTCACACACCGCAGCCGCTGCACAACCTCATCACACACCACAGCTGCTGCAGAAACTCCTCACACACCGCAGCCGCTGCAGAACCTCATTACACACCGCAGCTGCTGCACAACCTCATCACACACCACGGCTGCTGCACAACCTCCTCACACACCGCAGCCGCTGCAGAACCTCATTACACACCCCAGCCGCTGCAGAACCTCATTACACACCACGGCTGCTGCAGAACCTCATTACACACCACGGCTGCTGCAGAACCTCATTACACACCACGGCTGCTGCAGAACCTCCTCACACACAGCCGCTGCAGAACCTCATTACACACCACGGCTGCTGCAGAACCTCCTCACACACCACAACCGCTGCACAACCTCATCACACACCACGGCTGCTGCAGAACCTCCTCACACACCGCAACCGCTGCACAACCTCATCACACACCACGGCTGCTGCAGAACCTCCTCACACACACCGCAGCCGCTGCAGAAACTCATCACACACCACAACCGCTGCACAACCTCATCACACACCACGGCTGCTGCAGAACCTCCTCACACACGGCAACCGCTGCACAACCTCATCACACACCACGGCTGCTGCAGAACCTCCTCACACACCGCAGCCGCTGCAGAACCTCATTACACACCACTGCTGCTGCAGAACCTCCTCACACACCGCAACCGCTGCACAACCTCATCACACACCACGGCTGCTGCAGAACCTCCTCACACACTGCAACCGCTGCACAACCTCATCACACACCACGGCTGCTGCAGAACCTCCTCACACACCGCAGCCGCTGCAGAACCTCCTCACACACTGCAGCCGCTGCAGAACCTCCTCACACACCGCAGCCGCTGCAGAACCTCATTACACACCGCAGCTGCTGCACAACCTCATCACACACCACGGCTGCTGCACAACCTCCTCACACACCGCAACCGCTGCACAACCTCATCACACACCACGGCTGCTGCAGAACCTCCTCACACACCGCAACCGCTGCACAACCTCATCACACACCACGGCTGCTGCAGAACCTCCTCACACACACCGCAGCCGCTGCAGAAACTCATCACACACCACGGCTGCTGAAGAACCTCCTCACACACCGCAACCGCTGCACAACCTCATCACACACCACGGCTGCTGCAGAACCTCCTCACACGCCGCAGCCGCTGCAGAACCTCATCACACACCACGGCTGCTGCAGAACCTCCTCACACACACCGCAACCGCTGCACAACCTCATCACACACCACAGCTGCTGCAGAACCCCCTCACACACCACAACCACTGCACAACCTCATCACACACCACAGCTGCTGCAGAACCTCCTCACACACCGCAACCGCTGCACAACCTCATCACACACCACGGCTGCTGCAGAACTTCCTCACACACACCGCAGCCGCTGCAGAAACTCATCACACACCACGGCTGCTGCAGAACCTCCTCACACACCGCAACCGCTGCACAACCTCATCACACACCACGGCTGCTGCAGAACCTCCTCACACACCGCAACCGCTGCACAACCTCATCACACACCACAGCTGCTGCAGAACCTCCTCACACACCGCAACCGCTGCACAACCTCATGACACACCACGGCTGCTGCAAAACCTCCTCACACACCGCAACCGCTGCACAACCTCATCACACACCACGGCTGCTGCAGAACCTCCTCACACACCGCAGCCGCTGGAGAACCTCATCACACACCACGGCTGCTACAGAACCTCCTCACACACCGCAACCGCTGCACAACCTCATCACACACCACGGCTGCTGCAGAACCTCCTCACACACCGCAACCGCTGCACAACCTCATCACACACCACGGCTGCTGCAGAACCTCCTCACACACCGCAAACGCTGCACAACCTCATCACACACCACGGCTGCTGCAGAACCTCCTCACACACCGCAACCGCTGCACAACCTCATCACACACCACGGCTGCTGCAGAACCTCCTCACACACTGCAGCCGCTGCAGAACCTCATCACACACCACGGCTGCTACAGAACCTCCTCACACACCGCAACCGCTGCACAACCTCATCACACACCACGGCTGCTGCAGAACCTCCTCACACACCGCAACCGCTGCACAACCTCATCACACACCACGGCTGCTGCAGAACCTCCTCACACACCGCAAACGCTGCACAACCTCATCACACACCACGGCTGCTGCAGAACCTCCTCACACACCGCAAACGCTGCACAACCTCATCACACACCACGGCTGCTGCAAAACCTCCTCACACACTGCAACCGCTGCACAACCTCATCACACACCACGGCTGCTGCAGAACCTCCTCACACACTGCAGCCGCTGCACAACCTCATCACACACCACGGCTGCTGCAGAACCTCCTCACACACCGCAACCGCTGCACAACCTCATCACACACCACGGCTGCTGCAGAACCTCCTCACACACCGCAACCGCTGCACAACCTCATCACACACCACGGCTGCTGCAGAACCTCCTCACACACACGGCAGCCGCTGCAGAAACTCATCACACACCACGGCTGCTGCAGAATCTCCTCACACACCGCAACCGCTGCACAACCTCCTCACACACCACGGCTGCTGCTGAACCTCCTCACACACCACGGCTGCTGCAGAACCTCCTCACACACCGCAACCGCTGCACAACCTGATCACACACCACGGCTGCTGCAGAACCTCCTCACACACCGCAACCGCTGCACAACCTCATCACACACCACGGCTGCTGCAGAACCTCCTCACACACCTCAGCCGCTGCACAACCTCCTCACACACCACGGCTGCTGCAGAACCTCCTCACACACCGCAACCGCTGCACAACCTAATCACACACCACGGCTGCTGCAGAACCTCCTCACACACCGCAACCGCTGCACAACCTCATCACACACCACGGCTGCTGCGGAACCTCCTCACACACCGCAGCCGCTGCACAACCTCATCACACACCACGGCTGCTGCAGGACCTCCTCACATACCGCAACCGCTGCACAACCTCATCACACACCACGGCTGCTGCAGAACCTCCTCACACACCGCAACCACTGCACAACCTCATCACACACCACGGCTGCTGCAGAACCTCCTCACACACCGCAGCCGCTGCACAACCTCTTCACACACCACGGCTGCTGCACAACTTCCTCACACACCTCGACCGCTGCACAACCTCATCACACACCACGGCTGCTGCAGAACCTCCTCACACACCGCAACCGCTGCATAACCACATCACACACCACGGCTGCTGCAGAACTTCCTCACACACCGCAGCCGCTGCAGAACCTCCTCACACACAGCAGCCGCTGCAGAACCTCCTCACACACCGCAGCCGCTGCAGAACCTCATTACACACCACGGCTGCTGCAGAACCTCATTACACACCACGGCTGCTGCAGAACCTCCTCACACACCGCAGCTGCTGCACAAGCTCATCACACACCACAGCTGCTGCAGAACCTCCTCACACACCGCAGCCGCTGCAGAACCTCATTACACACCGCAGCTGCTGCACAACCTCATCACACACCACGGCTTCTGCACAACCTCCTCACACACTGCAGCCGCTGCAGAACCTCATTACACACCCCAGCCGCTGCAGAACCTCATTACACACCACGGCTGCTGCAGAACCTCATTACACACCACGGCTGCTGCAGAACCTCCTCACACACCACGGCTGCTGCAGAACCTCATTACACACCACGGCTGCTGCAGAGCCTCCTCACACACAGCCGCTGCAGAACCTCATTACACACCACGGCTGCTGCAGAACCTCCTCACACACCACAACCGCTGCACAACCTCATCACACACCACGGCTGCTGCAGAACCTCCTCACACACCGCAACCGCTGCACAACCTCATCACACACCACGGCTGCTGCAGAACCTCCTCACACACCGCAACCGCTGCACAACCTCATCACACACCACAGCTGCTGCAGAACCTCCTCACACACCGCAACCGCTGCACAACCTCATCACACACCACGGCTGCTGCAAAACCTCCTCACACACCGCAACCGCTGCACAACCTCATCACACACCACGGCTGCTGCAGAACCTCCTCACACACCGCAGCCGCTGGAGAACCTCATCACACACCATGGCTGCTACAGAACCTCCTCACACACCGCAACCGCTGCACAACCTCATCACACACCACGGCTGCTGCAGAACCTCCTCACACACCGCAACCGCTGCACAACCTCATCACACACCACGGCTGCTGCAGAACCTCCTCACACACCGCAAACGCTGCACAACCTCATCACACACCACGGCTGCTGCAGAACCTCCTCACACACCGCAACTGCTGCACAACCTCATCACACACCACGGCTGCTGCAGAACCTCCTCACACACCGCAGCCGCTGCAGAACCTCATCACACACCACGGCTGCTGCAGAACCTCCTCACACGACGCAACCGCTGCACAACCTCATCACACACCACGGCTGCTGCAGAACCTCCTCACACACCGCAACCGCTGCACAACCTCATCACACACCACGGCTGCTGCAGAACCTCCTCACACACCGCAACCGCTGCACAACCTCATCACACACCACGGCTGCTGCAGAACCTCCTCACACACACCGCAGCCGCTGCAGAAACTCATCACACACCACGGCTGCTGCAGAACCTCCTCACACACCGCAACCGCTGCACAACCTCATCACACACCACGGCTGCTGCAGAACCTCCTCACACACCACGGCTGCTGCAGAACCTCCTCACACACCGCAACCGCTGCACAACCTCATCACACACCACGGCTGCTGCAGAACCTCCTCACACACCGCAACCGCTGCACAACCTCATCACACACCACGGCTGCTGCAGAACCTCCTCACACACCTCAGCCGCTGCACAACCTCCTCACACACCACGGCTGCTGCAGAACCTCCTCACATACCGCAACCGCTGCACAATCTAATCACACACCACGGCTGCTGCAGAACCTCCTCACACACCGCAACCGCTGCACAACCTCATCACACACCACGGCTGCTGCGGAACCTCCTCACACACCGCAGCCGCTGCACAACCTCATCACACACCACGGCTGCTGCAGGACCTCCTCACACACCGCAACCGCTGCACAACCTCATCACACACCACGGCTGCTGCAGAACCTCCTCACACACCGCAACCACTGCACAACCTCATCACACACCACGGCTACTGCAGAACCTCCTCACACACCGCAGCCGCTGCACAACCTCTTCACACACCACGGCTGCTGCACAACTTCCTCACACACCGCAACCGCTGCACAACCTCATCACACACCACGGCTGCTGCAGAACCTCCTCACACACCGCAACCGCTGCATAACCTCATCACACACCACGGCTGCTGCAGAACTTCCTCACACACCGCAGCCGCTGCAGAACCTCCTCACACACAGCAGCCGCTGCAGAACCTCCTCACACACCGCAGCCGCTGCAGAACCTCATTACACACCACGGCTGCTGCAGAACCTCCTCACACACCGCAGCCGCTGCACAACCTCATCACACACCACAGCTGCTGCAGAACCTCCTCACACACCGCAGCCGCTGCAGAACCTCATTACACACCGCAGCTGCTGCACAACCTCATCACACACCACGGCTGCTGCACAACCTCCTCACACACCGCAGCCGCTGCAGAACCTCATTACAAACCCCAGCCGCTGCAGAACCTCATTACACACCACGGCTGCTGCAGAACCTCATTACACACCACGGCTGCTGCAGAACCTCCTCACACACCACGGCTGCTGCAGAACCTCATTACACACCACGGCTGCTGCAGAACCTCCTCACACACAGCCGCTGCAGAACCTCATTACACACCACGGCTGCTGCAGAACCTCCTCACACACCACAACCGCTGCACAACCTCATCACACACCACGGCTGCTGCAGAACCTCCTCACACACCGCAACCGCTGCACAACCTCATCACACACCACGGCTGCTGCAGAACCTCCTCACACACACCGCAGCCGCTGCAGAAACTCATCACACACCACGGCTGCTGCAGAACCTCCTCACACACCGCAACCGCTGCACAACCTCATCACACACCACGGCTGCTGCAGAACCTCCTCACACACCGCAGCCGCTGCAGAACCTCATTACACACCACTGCTGCTGCAGAACCTCCTCACACACCGCAACCGCTGCACAACCTCATCACACACCACGGCTGCTGCAGAACCTCCTCACACACCGCAACCGCTGCACAACCTCATCACACACCACGGCTGCTGCAGAACCTCCTCACACACCTCAGCCGCTGCACAACCTCATCACACACCACGGCTGCTGCAGAACCTCCTCACACACCGAAACCGCTGCACAACCTCATCACACACCACGGCTGCTGCAGAACCTCCTCACACACCGCAACCGCTGCATAACCTCATCACACACCACGGCTGCTGCAGAACCTCCTCACACACCGCAGCCGCTGCAGAACCTCCTCACACACTGCAGCCGCTGCAGAACCTCCTCACACACCGCAGCCGCTGCAGAACCTCATTACACACCACGGCTGCTGCAGAACCTCCTCACACACCGCAGCCGCTGCACAACCTTATCACACACCACAGCTGCTGCAGAACCTCCTCACACACCGCAGCCGCTGCAGAATCTCATTACACACCGCAGCTGCTGCACAACCTCATCACACACCACGGCTGCTGCACAGCCTCCTCACACACCGCAGCCGCTGCAGAACCTCATTACACACCCCAGCCGCTGCAGAACCTCATTACACACCACGGCTGCTGCAGAACCTCATTACACACCACGGCTGCTGCAGAACCTCCTCACACACCACGGCTGCTGCAGAACCTCATTACACACCACGGCTGCTGCAGAACCTCCTCACACACAGCCGCTGCAGAACCTCATTACACACCACGGCTGCTGCAGAACCTCCTCACACACCACAACCGCTGCACAACCTCATCACACACCACGGCTGCTGCAGAACCTCCTCACACACCGCAACCGCTGCACAACCTCATCACACACCACGGCTGCTGCAGAACCTCCTCACACACACCGCAGCCGCTGCAGAAACTCATCACACACCACGGCTGCTGCAGAACCTCCTCACACACCGCAACCGCTGCACAACCTCATCACACACCACGGCTGCTGCAGAACCTCCTCACACACCGCAGCCGCTGCAGAACCTCATTACACACCACTGCTGCTGCAGAACCTCCTCACACACCGCAACCGCTGCACAACCTCATCACACACCACGGCTGCTGCAGAACCTCCTCACACACCGCAACCGCTGCACAACCTCATCACACACCACGGCTGCTGCAGAACCTCCTCACACACCTCAGCCGCTGCACAACCTCATCACACACCACGGCTGCTGCAGAACCTCCTCACACACCGCAACCGCTGCACAACCTCATCACACACCACGGCTGCTGCAGAACCTCCTCACACACCGCAACCGCTGCACAACCTCATCACACACCACGGCTGCTGCGGAACCTCCTCACACACCGCAGCCGCTGCACAACCTCATCACACACCACGGCTGCTGCACAACCTCCTCACACACCGCAACCGCTGCATAACCTCATCACACACCACGGCTGCTGCAGAACCTCCTCACACACCGCAGCCGCTGCAGAACCTCCTCACACACTGCAGCCGCTGCAGAACCTCCTCACACACCGCAGCCGCTGCAGAACCTCATTACACACCACAGCTGCTGCAGACCCTCCTCACACACCGCAGCCGCTGCACAACCTTATCACACACCACAGCTGCTGCAGAACCTCCTCACACACCGCAGCCGCTGCAGAACCTAATTACACACCGCAGCTGCTGCACAACCTCCTCACACACCACGGCTGCTGCACAACCTCCTCACACACCGCAACCGCTGCACAACCTCATCACACACCACGGCTGCTGCGGAACCTCCTCACACACCGCAGCCGCTGCACAACCTCATCACACACCACGGCTGCTGCAGGACCTCCTCACACACCGCAACCGCTGCACAACCTCATCACACACCACGGCTGCTGCAGAACCTCCTCACACACCGCAACCACTGCATAACCTCATCACACACCACGGCTGCTGCAGAACCTCATTACACACCACGGCTGCTGCAGAACCTCCTCACACACAGCCGCTGCAGAACCTCATTACACACCACGGCTGCTGCAGAACCTCCTCACACACCGCAACCGCTGCACAACCTCATCACACACCACGGCTGCTGCAGAACCTCCTCACACACACCGCAGCCGCTGCAGAAACTCATCACACACCACGGCTGCTGCAGAACCTCCTCACACACCGCAACCGCTGCACAACCTCATCACACACCACGACTGCTGCAGAACCTCCTCACACACCGCAGCCGCTGCAGAACCTCATTACACACCACTGCTGCTGCAGAACCTCCTCACACACCGCAACCGCTGCACAACCTCATCACACACCACGGCTGCTGCAGAACCTCCTCACACACTGCAACCGCTGCACAACCTCATCACACACCACGGCTGCTGCAGAACCTCCTCACACACCTCAGCCGCTGCACAACCTCATCACACACCACGGCTGCTGCAGAACCTCCTCACACACCGCAACCGCTGCACAACCTCATCACACACCACGGCTGCTGCAGAACCTCCTCACACACCGCAGCCGCTGCAGAACCTCATTACACACCGCAGCTGCTGCACAACCTCATCACACACCACGGCTGCTGCACAACCTCCTCACACACCGCAACCGCTGCACAACCTCATCACACACCACGGCTGCTGCAGAACCTCCTCACACACCGCAACCGCTGCACAACCTCATCACACACCACGGCTGCTGCAGAACCTCCTCACACACACCGCAGCCGCTGCAGAAACTCATCACACACCACGGCTGCTGAAGAACCTCCTCACACACCGCAACCGCTGCACAACCTCATCACACACCACGGCTGCTGCAGAACCTCCTCACACGCCGCAGCCGCTGCAGAACCTCATCACACACCACGGCTGCTGCAGAACCTCCTCACACACACCGCAACCGCTGCACAACCTCATCACACACCACAGCTGCTGCAGAACCCCCTCACACACCACAACCACTGCACAACCTCATCACACACCACAGCTGCTGCAGAACCTCCTCACACACCGCAACCGCTGCACAACCTCATCACACACCACGGCTGCTGCAGAACTTCCTCACACACACCGCAGCCGCTGCAGAAACTCATCACACACCACGGCTGCTGCAGAACCTCCTCACACACCGCAACCGCTGCACAACCTCATCACACACCACGGCTGCTGCAGAACCTCCTCACACACCGCAACCGCTGCACAACCTCATCACACACCACAGCTGCTGCAGAACCTCCTCACACACCGCAACCGCTGCACAACCTCATGACACACCACGGCTGCTGCAAAACCTCCTCACACACCGCAACCGCTGCACAACCTCATCACACACCACGGCTGCTGCAGAACCTCCTCACACACCGCAGCCGCTGGAGAACCTCATCACACACCACGGCTGCTACAGAACCTCCTCACACACCGCAACCGCTGCACAACCTCATCACACACCACGGCTGCTGCAGAACCTCCTCACACACACCGCAGCCGCTGCAGAAACTCATCACACACCACGGCTGCTGCAGAACCTCCTCACACACCGCAACCGCTGCACAACCTCATCACACACCACGGCTGCTGCAGAACCTCCTCACACACCGCAGCCGCTGCAGAACCTCATTACACACCACTGCTGCTGCAGAACCTCCTCACACACCGCAACCGCTGCACAACCTCATCACACACCACGGCTGCTGCAGAACCTCCTCACACACCGCAACCGCTGCACAACCTCATCACACACCACGGCTGCTGCAGAACCTCCTCACACACCTCAGCCGCTGCACAACCTCATCACACACCACGGCTGCTGCAGAACCTCCTCACACACCGCAACCGCTGCACAACCTCATCACACACCACGGCTGCTGCAGAACCTCCTCACACACCGCAACCGCTGCACAACCTCATCACACACCACGGCTGCTGCGGAACCTCCTCACACACCGCAGCCGCTGCACAACCTCATCACACACCACGGCTGCTGCACAACCTCCTCACACACCGCAACCGCTGCATAACCTCATCACACACCACGGCTGCTGCAGAACCTCCTCACACACCGCAGCCGCTGCAGAACCTCCTCACACACTGCAGCCGCTGCAGAACCTCCTCACACACCGCAGCCGCTGCAGAACCTCATTACACACCACAGCTGCTGCAGACCCTCCTCACACACCGCAGCCGCTGCACAACCTTATCACACACCACAGCTGCTGCAGAACCTCCTCACACACCGCAGCCGCTGCAGAACCTAATTACACACCGCAGCTGCTGCACAACCTCCTCACACACCACGGCTGCTGCACAACCTCCTCACACACCGCAACCGCTGCACAACCTCATCACACACCACGGCTGCTGCGGAACCTCCTCACACACCGCAGCCGCTGCACAACCTCATCACACACCACGGCTGCTGCAGGACCTCCTCACACACCGCAACCGCTGCACAACCTCATCACACACCACGGCTGCTGCAGAACCTCCTCACACACCGCAACCACTGCATAACCTCATCACACACCACGGCTGCTGCAGAACCTCATTACACACCACGGCTGCTGCAGAACCTCCTCACACACAGCCGCTGCAGAACCTCATTACACACCACGGCTGCTGCAGAACCTCCTCACACACCGCAACCGCTGCACAACCTCATCACACACCACGGCTGCTGCAGAACCTCCTCACACACACCGCAGCCGCTGCAGAAACTCATCACACACCACGGCTGCTGCAGAACCTCCTCACACACCGCAACCGCTGCACAACCTCATCACACACCACGACTGCTGCAGAACCTCCTCACACACCGCAGCCGCTGCAGAACCTCATTACACACCACTGCTGCTGCAGAACCTCCTCACACACCGCAACCGCTGCACAACCTCATCACACACCACGGCTGCTGCAGAACCTCCTCACACACTGCAACCGCTGCACAACCTCATCACACACCACGGCTGCTGCAGAACCTCCTCACACACCTCAGCCGCTGCACAACCTCATCACACACCACGGCTGCTGCAGAACCTCCTCACACACCGCAACCGCTGCACAACCTCATCACACACCACGGCTGCTGCAGAACCTCCTCACACACCGCAGCCGCTGCAGAACCTCATTACACACCGCAGCTGCTGCACAACCTCATCACACACCACGGCTGCTGCACAACCTCCTCACACACCGCAACCGCTGCACAACCTCATCACACACCACGGCTGCTGCAGAACCTCCTCACACACCGCAACCGCTGCACAACCTCATCACACACCACGGCTGCTGCAGAACCTCCTCACACACACCGCAGCCGCTGCAGAAACTCATCACACACCACGGCTGCTGAAGAACCTCCTCACACACCGCAACCGCTGCACAACCTCATCACACACCACGGCTGCTGCAGAACCTCCTCACACGCCGCAGCCGCTGCAGAACCTCATCACACACCACGGCTGCTGCAGAACCTCCTCACACACACCGCAACCGCTGCACAACCTCATCACACACCACAGCTGCTGCAGAACCCCCTCACACACCACAACCACTGCACAACCTCATCACACACCACAGCTGCTGCAGAACCTCCTCACACACCGCAACCGCTGCACAACCTCATCACACACCACGGCTGCTGCAGAACTTCCTCACACACACCGCAGCCGCTGCAGAAACTCATCACACACCACGGCTGCTGCAGAACCTCCTCACACACCGCAACCGCTGCACAACCTCATCACACACCACGGCTGCTGCAGAACCTCCTCACACACCGCAACCGCTGCACAACCTCATCACACACCACAGCTGCTGCAGAACCTCCTCACACACCGCAACCGCTGCACAACCTCATGACACACCACGGCTGCTGCAAAACCTCCTCACACACCGCAACCGCTGCACAACCTCATCACACACCACGGCTGCTGCAGAACCTCCTCACACACCGCAGCCGCTGGAGAACCTCATCACACACCACGGCTGCTACAGAACCTCCTCACACACCGCAACCGCTGCACAACCTCATCACACACCACGGCTGCTGCAGAACCTCCTCACACACCGCAACCGCTGCACAACCTCATCACACACCACGGCTGCTGCAGAACCTCCTCACACACCGCAAACGCTGCACAACCTCATCACACACCACGGCTGCTGCAGAACCTCCTCACACACCGCAACCGCTGCACAACCTCATCACACACCACGGCTGCTGCAGAACCTCCTCACACACCGCAGCCGCTGCAGAACCTCATCACACACCACGGCTGCTACAGAACCTCCTCACACACCGCAACCGCTGCACAACCTCATCACACACCACGGCTGCTGCAGAACCTCCTCACACACCGCAACCGCTGCACAACCTCATCACACACCACGGCTGCTGCAGAACCTCCTCACACACCGCAAACGCTGCACAACCTCATCACACACCACGGCTGCTGCAGAACCTCCTCACACACCGCAAACGCTGCACAACCTCATCACACACCACGGCTGCTGCAAAACCTCCTCACACACTGCAACCGCTGCACAACCTCATCACACACCACGGCTGCTGCAGAACCTCCTCACACACTGCAGCCGCTGCACAACCTCATCACACACCACGGCTGCTGCAGAACCTCCTCACACACCGCAACCGCTGCACAACCTCATCACACACCACGGCTGCTGCAGAACCTCCTCACACACCGCAACCGCTGCACAACCTCATCACACACCACGGCTGCTGCAGAACCTCCTCACACACACCGCAGCCGCTGCAGAAACTCATCACACACCACGGCTGCTGCAGAATCTCCTCACACACCGCAACCGCTGCACAACCTCCTCACACACCACGGCTGCTGCTGAACCTCCTCACACACCACGGCTGCTGCAGAACCTCCTCACACACCGCAACCGCTGCACAACCTCATCACACACCACGGCTGCTGCAGAACCTCCTCACACACCGCAACCGCTGCACAACCTCATCACACACCACGGCTGCTGCAGAACCTCCTCACACACCTCAGCCGCTGCACAACCTCCTCACACACCACGGCTGCTGCAGAACCTCCTCACACACCGCAACCGCTGCACAACCTAATCACACACCACGGCTGCTGCAGAACCTCCTCACACACCGCAACCGCTGCACAACCTCATCACACACCACGGCTGCTGCGGAACCTCCTCACACACCGCAGCCGCTGCACAACCTCATCACACACCACGGCTGCTGCAGGACCTCCTCACATACCGCAACCGCTGCACAACCTCATCACACACCACGGCTGCTGCAGAACCTCCTCACACACCGCAACCACTGCACAACCTCATCACACACCACGGCTGCTGCAGAACCTCCTCACACACCGCAGCCGCTGCACAACCTCTTCACACACCACGGCTGCTGCACAACTTCCTCACACACCTCGACCGCTGCACAACCTCATCACACACCACGGCTGCTGCAGAACCTCCTCACACACCGCAACCGCTGCATAACCTCATCACACACCACGGCTGCTGCAGAACTTCCTCACACACCGCAGCCGCTGCAGAACCTCCTCACACACAGCAGCCGCTGCAGAACCTCCTCACACACCGCAGCCGCTGCAGAACCTCATTACACACCACGGCTGCTGCAGAACCTCCTCACACACCGCAGCTGCTGCACAAGCTCATCACACACCACAGCTGCTGCAGAACCTCCTCACACACCGCAGCCGCTGCAGAACCTCATTACACACCGCAGCTGCTGCACAACCTCATCACACACCACGGCTTCTGCACAACCTCCTCACACACCGCAGCCGCTGCAGAACCTCATTACACACCCCAGCCGCTGCAGAACCTCATTACACACCACGGCTGCGGCAGAACCTCATTACACACCACGGCTGCTGCAGAACCTCCTCACACACCACGGCTGCTGCAGAACCTCATTACACACCACGGCTGCTGCAGAGCCTCCTCACACACAGCCGCTGCAGAACCTCATTACACACCACGGCTGCTGCAGAACCTCCTCACACACCACAACCGCTGCACAACCTCATCACACACCACGGCTGCTGCAGAACCTCCTCACACACCGCAACCGCTGCACAACCTCATCACACACCACGGCTGCTGCAGAACCTCCTCACACACCGCAACCGCTGCACAACCTCATCACACACCACAGCTGCTGCAGAACCTCCTCACACACCGCAACCGCTGCACAACCTCATCACACACCACGGCTGCTGCAAAACCTCCTCACACACCGCAACCGCTGCACAACCTCATCACACACCACGGCTGCTGCAGAACCTCCTCACACACCGCAGCCGCTGGAGAACCTCATCACACACCACGGCTGCTGCAGAACCTCCTCACACACCGCAACCGCTGCACAACCTCATCACACACCACGGCTGCTGCAGAACCTCCTCACACACCGCAACCGCTGCACAACCTCATCACACACCACGGCTGCTGCAGAACCTCCTCACACACCGCAAACGCTGCACAACCTCATCACACACCACGGCTGCTGCAGAACCTCCTCACACACCGCAACTGCTGCACAACCTCATCACACACCACGGCTGCTGCAGAACCTCCTCACACACCGCAGCCGCTGCAGAACCTCATCACACACCACGGCTGCTGCAGAACCTCCTCACACGACGCAACCGCTGCACAACCTCATCACACACCACGGCTGCTGCAGAACCTCCTCACACACCGCAACCGCTGCACAACCTCATCACACACCACGGCTGCTGCAGAACCTCCTCACACACCGCAACCGCTGCACAACCTCATCACACACCACGGCTGCTGCAGAACCTCCTCACACACACCGCAGCCGCTGCAGAAACTCATCACACACCACGGCTGCTGCAGAACCTCCTCACACACCGCAACCGCTGCACAACCTCATCACACACCACGGCTGCTGCAGAACCTCCTCACACACCACGGCTGCTGCAGAACCTCCTCACACACCGCAACCGCTGCACAACCTCATCACACACCACGGCTGCTGCAGAACCTCCTCACACACCGCAACCGCTGCACAACCTCATCACACACCACGGCTGCTGCAGAACCTCCTCACACACCGCAGCCGCTGCACAACCTCTTCACACACCACGGCTGCTGCACAACTTCCTCACACACCGCAACCGCTGCACAACCTCATCACACACCACGGCTGCTGCAGAACCTCCTCACACACCGCAACCGCTGCATAACCTCATCACACACCACGGCTGCTGCAGAACTTCCTCACACACCGCAGCCGCTGCAGAACCTCCTCACACACAGCAGCCGCTGCAGAACCTCCTCACACACCGCAGCCGCTGCAGAACCTCATTACACACCACGGCTGCTGCAGAACCTCCTCACACACCGCAGCCGCTGCACAACCTCATCACACACCACAGCTGCTGCAGAACCTCCTCACACACCGCAGCCGCTGCAGAACCTCATTACACACCGCAGCTGCTGCACAACCTCATCACACACCACGGCTGCTGCACAACCTCCTCACACACCGCAGCCGCTGCAGAACCTCATTACAAACCCCAGCCGCTGCAGAACCTCATTACACACCACGGCTGCTGCAGAACCTCATTACACACCACGGCTGCTGCAGAACCTCCTCACACACCACGGCTGCTGCAGAACCTCATTACACACCACGGCTGCTGCAGAACCTCCTCACACACAGCCGCTGCAGAACCTCATTACACACCACGGCTGCTGCAGAACCTCCTCACACACCACAACCGCTGCACAACCTCATCACACACCACGGCTGCTGCAGAACCTCCTCACACACCGCAACCGCTGCACAACCTCATCACACACCACGGCTGCTGCAGAACCTCCTCACACACACCGCAGCCGCTGCAGAAACTCATCACACACCACGGCTGCTGCAGAACCTCCTCACACACCGCAACCGCTGCACAACCTCATCACACACCACGGCTGCTGCAGAACCTCCTCACACACCGCAGCCGCTGCAGAACCTCATTACACACCACTGCTGCTGCAGAACCTCCTCACACACCGCAACCGCTGCACAACCTCATCACACACCACGGCTGCTGCAGAACCTCCTCACACACCGCAACCGCTGCACAACCTCATCACACACCACGGCTGCTGCAGAACCTCCTCACACACCTCAGCCGCTGCACAACCTCATCACACACCACGGCTGCTGCAGAACCTCCTCACACACCGAAACCGCTGCACAACCTCATCACACACCACGGCTGCTGCAGAACCTCCTCACACACCGCAACCGCTGCATAACCTCATCACACACCACGGCTGCTGCAGAACCTCCTCACACACCGCAGCCGCTGCAGAACCTCCTCACACACTGCAGCCGCTGCAGAACCTCCTCACACACCGCAGCCGCTGCAGAACCTCATTACACACCACGGCTGCTGCAGAACCTCCTCACACACCGCAGCCGCTGCACAACCTTATCACACACCACAGCTGCTGCAGAACCTCCTCACACACCGCAGCCGCTGCAGAATCTCATTACACACCGCAGCTGCTGCACAACCTCATCACACACCACGGCTGCTGCACAGCCTCCTCACACACCGCAGCCGCTGCAGAACCTCATTACACACCCCAGCCGCTGCAGAACCTCATTACACACCACGGCTGCTGCAGAACCTCATTACACACCACGGCTGCTGCAGAACCTCCTCACACACCACGGCTGCTGCAGAACCTCATTACACACCACGGCTGCTGCAGAACCTCCTCACACACAGCCGCTGCAGAACCTCATTACACACCACGGCTGCTGCAGAACCTCCTCACACACCACAACCGCTGCACAACCTCATCACACACCACGGCTGCTGCAGAACCTCCTCACACACCGCAACCGCTGCACAACCTCATCACACACCACGGCTGCTGCAGAACCTCCTCACACACACCGCAGCCGCTGCAGAAACTCATCACACACCACGGCTGCTGCAGAACCTCCTCACACACCGCAACCGCTGCACAACCTCATCACACACCACGGCTGCTGCAGAACCTCCTCACACACCGCAGCCGCTGCAGAACCTCATTACACACCACTGCTGCTGCAGAACCTCCTCACACACCGCAACCGCTGCACAACCTCATCACACACCACGGCTGCTGCAGAACCTCCTCACACACCGCAACCGCTGCACAACCTCATCACACACCACGGCTGCTGCAGAACCTCCTCACACACCTCAGCCGCTGCACAACCTCATCACACACCACGGCTGCTGCAGAACCTCCTCACACACCGCAACCGCTGCACAACCTCATCACACACCACGGCTGCTGCAGAACCTCCTCACACACCGCAACCGCTGCACAACCTCATCACACACCACGGCTGCTGCGGAACCTCCTCACACACCGCAGCCGCTGCACAACCTCATCACACACCACGGCTGCTGCACAACCTCCTCACACACCGCAACCGCTGCATAACCTCATCACACACCACGGCTGCTGCAGAACCTCCTCACACACCGCAGCCGCTGCAGAACCTCCTCACACACTGCAGCCGCTGCAGAACCTCCTCACACACCGCAGCCGCTGCAGAATCTCATTACACACCGCAGCCGCTGCACAACCTCATCACACACCACGGCTGCTGCACAACCTCCTCACACACCGCAACCGCTGCATAACCTCATCACACACCACGGCTGCTGCAGAACCTCCTCACACACCGCAGCCGCTGCAGAACCTCCTCACACACTGCAGCCGCTGCAGAACCTCCTCACACACCGCAGCCGCTGCAGAACCTCATTACACACCACGGCTGCTGCAGAACCTCCTCACACACCGCAGCCGCTGCACAACCTTATCACACACCACAGCTGCTGCAGAACCTCCTCACACACCGCAGCCGCTGCAGAATCTCATTACACACCGCAGCTGCTGCACAACCTCATCACACACCACGGCTGCTGCACAGCCTCCTCACACACCGCAGCCGCTGCAGAACCTCATTACACACCCCAGCCGCTGCAGAACCTCATTACACACCACGGCTGCTGCAGAACCTCATTACACACCACGGCTGCTGCAGAACCTCCTCACACACCACGGCTGCTGCAGAACCTCATTACACACCACGGCTGCTGCAGAACCTCCTCACACACAGCCGCTGCAGAACCTCATTACACACCACGGCTGCTGCAGAACCTCCTCACACACCACAACCGCTGCACAACCTCATCACACACCACGGCTGCTGCAGAACCTCCTCACACACCGCAACCGCTGCACAACCTCATCACACACCACGGCTGCTGCAGAACCTCCTCACACACACCGCAGCCGCTGCAGAAACTCATCACACACCACGGCTGCTGCAGAACCTCCTCACACACCGCAACCGCTGCACAACCTCATCACACACCACGGCTGCTGCAGAACCTCCTCACACACCGCAGCCGCTGCAGAACCTCATTACACACCACTGCTGCTGCAGAACCTCCTCACACACCGCAACCGCTGCACAACCTCATCACACACCACGGCTGCTGCAGAACCTCCTCACACACCGCAACCGCTGCACAACCTCATCACACACCACGGCTGCTGCAGAACCTCCTCACACACCTCAGCCGCTGCACAACCTCATCACACACCACGGCTGCTGCAGAACCTCCTCACACACCGCAACCGCTGCACAACCTCATCACACACCACGGCTGCTGCAGAACCTCCTCACACACCGCAACCGCTGCACAACCTCATCACACACCACGGCTGCTGCGGAACCTCCTCACACACCGCAGCCGCTGCACAACCTCATCACACACCACGGCTGCTGCACAACCTCCTCACACACCGCAACCGCTGCATAACCTCATCACACACCACGGCTGCTGCAGAACCTCCTCACACACCGCAGCCGCTGCAGAACCTCCTCACACACTGCAGCCGCTGCAGAACCTCCTCACACACCGCAGCCGCTGCAGAACCTCATTACACACCACAGCTGCTGCAGACCCTCCTCACACACCGCAGCCGCTGCACAACCTTATCACACACCACAGCTGCTGCAGAACCTCCTCACACACCGCAGCCGCTGCAGAACCTAATTACACACCGCAGCTGCTGCACAACCTCCTCACACACCACGGCTGCTGCACAACCTCCTCACACACCGCAACCGCTGCACAACCTCATCACACACCACGGCTGCTGCGGAACCTCCTCACACACCGCAGCCGCTGCACAACCTCATCACACACCACGGCTGCTGCAGGACCTCCTCACACACCGCAACCGCTGCACAACCTCATCACACACCACGGCTGCTGCAGAACCTCCTCACACACCGCAACCACTGCATAACCTCATCACACACCACGGCTGCTGCAGAACCTCATTACACACCACGGCTGCTGCAGAACCTCCTCACACACAGCCGCTGCAGAACCTCATTACACACCACGGCTGCTGCAGAACCTCCTCACACACCGCAACCGCTGCACAACCTCATCACACACCACGGCTGCTGCAGAACCTCCTCACACACACCGCAGCCGCTGCAGAAACTCATCACACACCACGGCTGCTGCAGAACCTCCTCACACACCGCAACCGCTGCACAACCTCATCACACACCACGACTGCTGCAGAACCTCCTCACACACCGCAGCCGCTGCAGAACCTCATTACACACCACTGCTGCTGCAGAACCTCCTCACACACCGCAACCGCTGCACAACCTCATCACACACCACGGCTGCTGCAGAACCTCCTCACACACTGCAACCGCTGCACAACCTCATCACACACCACGGCTGCTGCAGAACCTCCTCACACACCTCAGCCGCTGCACAACCTCATCACACACCACGGCTGCTGCAGAACCTCCTCACACACCGCAACCGCTGCACAACCTCATCACACACCACGGCTGCTGCAGAACCTCCTCACACACCGCAGCCGCTGCAGAACCTCATTACACACCGCAGCTGCTGCACAACCTCATCACACACCACGGCTGCTGCACAACCTCCTCACACACCGCAACCGCTGCACAACCTCATCACACACCACGGCTGCTGCAGAACCTCCTCACACACCGCAACCGCTGCACAACCTCATCACACACCACGGCTGCTGCAGAACCTCCTCACACACACCGCAGCCGCTGCAGAAACTCATCACACACCACGGCTGCTGAAGAACCTCCTCACACACCGCAACCGCTGCACAACCTCATCACACACCACGGCTGCTGCAGAACCTCCTCACACGCCGCAGCCGCTGCAGAACCTCATCACACACCACGGCTGCTGCAGAACCTCCTCACACACACCGCAACCGCTGCACAACCTCATCACACACCACAGCTGCTGCAGAACCCCCTCACACACCACAACCACTGCACAACCTCATCACACACCACAGCTGCTGCAGAACCTCCTCACACACCGCAACCGCTGCACAACCTCATCACACACCACGGCTGCTGCAGAACTTCCTCACACACACCGCAGCCGCTGCAGAAACTCATCACACACCACGGCTGCTGCA
Organism: Phyllobates terribilis; assembly: GCF_046119375.1. Taxonomy (NCBI): domain Eukaryota; kingdom Metazoa; phylum Chordata; class Amphibia; order Anura; family Dendrobatidae; genus Phyllobates; species Phyllobates terribilis. The sequence continues at coordinate 267,076,531 of NW_027362767.1, forward strand.
GAACCTCCTCACACACCGCAACCGCTGCACAACCTCATCACACACCACGGCTGCTGCAGAACCTCCTCACACACCGCAACCGCTGCACAACCTCATCACACACCACAGCTGCTGCAGAACCTCCTCACACACCGCAACCGCTGCACAACCTCATGACACACCACGGCTGCTGCAAAACCTCCTCACACACCGCAACCGCTGCACAACCTCATCACACACCACGGCTGCTGCAGAACCTCCTCACACACCGCAGCCGCTGGAGAACCTCATCACACACCACGGCTGCTACAGAACCTCCTCACACACCGCAACCGCTGCACAACCTCATCACACACCACGGCTGCTGCAGAACCTCCTCACACACCGCAACCGCTGCACAACCTCATCACACACCACGGCTGCTGCAGAACCTCCTCACACACCGCAAACGCTGCACAACCTCATCACACACCACGGCTGCTGCAGAACCTCCTCACACACCGCAACCGCTGCACAACCTCATCACACACCACGGCTGCTGCAGAACCTCCTCACACACCGCAGCCGCTGCAGAACCTCATCACACACCACGGCTGCTACAGAACCTCCTCACACACCGCAACCGCTGCACAACCTCATCACACACCACGGCTGCTGCAGAACCTCCTCACACACCGCAACCGCTGCACAACCTCATCACACACCACGGCTGCTGCAGAACCTCCTCACACACCGCAAACGCTGCACAACCTCATCACACACCACGGCTGCTGCAGAACCTCCTCACACACCGCAAACGCTGCACAACCTCATCACACACCACGGCTGCTGCAAAACCTCCTCACACACTGCAACCGCTGCACAACCTCATCACACACCACGGCTGCTGCAGAACCTCCTCACACACTGCAGCCGCTGCACAACCTCATCACACACCACGGCTGCTGCAGAACCTCCTCACACACCGCAACCGCTGCACAACCTCATCACACACCACGGCTGCTGCAGAACCTCCTCACACACCGCAACCGCTGCACAACCTCATCACACACCACGGCTGCTGCAGAACCTCCTCACACACACCGCAGCCGCTGCAGAAACTCATCACACACCACGGCTGCTGCAGAATCTCCTCACACACCGCAACCGCTGCACAACCTCCTCACACACCACGGCTGCTGCTGAACCTCCTCACACACCACGGCTGCTGCAGAACCTCCTCACACACCGCAACCGCTGCACAACCTCATCACACACCACGGCTGCTGCAGAACCTCCTCACACACCGCAACCGCTGCACAACCTCATCACACACCACGGCTGCTGCAGAACCTCCTCACACACCTCAGCCGCTGCACAACCTCCTCACACACCACGGCTGCTGCAGAACCTCCTCACACACCGCAACCGCTGCACAACCTAATCACACACCACGGCTGCTGCAGAACCTCCTCACACACCGCAACCGCTGCACAACCTCATCACACACCACGGCTGCTGCGGAACCTCCTCACACACCGCAGCCGCTGCACAACCTCATCACACACCACGGCTGCTGCAGGACCTCCTCACATACCGCAACCGCTGCACAACCTCATCACACACCACGGCTGCTGCAGAACCTCCTCACACACCGCAACCACTGCACAACCTCATCACACACCACGGCTGCTGCAGAACCTCCTCACACACCGCAGCCGCTGCACAACCTCTTCACACACCACGGCTGCTGCACAACTTCCTCACACACCTCGACCGCTGCACAACCTCATCACACACCACGGCTGCTGCAGAACCTCCTCACACACCGCAACCGCTGCATAACCTCATCACACACCACGGCTGCTGCAGAACTTCCTCACACACCGCAGCCGCTGCAGAACCTCCTCACACACAGCAGCCGCTGCAGAACCTCCTCACACACCGCAGCCGCTGCAGAACCTCATTACACACCACGGCTGCTGCAGAACCTCCTCACACACCGCAGCTGCTGCACAAGCTCATCACACACCACAGCTGCTGCAGAACCTCCTCACACACCGCAGCCGCTGCAGAACCTCATTACACACCGCAGCTGCTGCACAACCTCATCACACACCACGGCTTCTGCACAACCTCCTCACACACCGCAGCCGCTGCAGAACCTCATTACACACCCCAGCCGCTGCAGAACCTCATTACACACCACGGCTGCGGCAGAACCTCATTACACACCACGGCTGCTGCAGAACCTCCTCACACACCACGGCTGCTGCAGAACCTCATTACACACCACGGCTGCTGCAGAGCCTCCTCACACACAGCCGCTGCAGAACCTCATTACACACCACGGCTGCTGCAGAACCTCCTCACACACCACAACCGCTGCACAACCTCATCACACACCACGGCTGCTGCAGAACCTCCTCACACACCGCAACCGCTGCACAACCTCATCACACACCACGGCTGCTGCAGAACCTCCTCACACACCGCAACCGCTGCACAACCTCATCACACACCACAGCTGCTGCAGAACCTCCTCACACACCGCAACCGCTGCACAACCTCATCACACACCACGGCTGCTGCAAAACCTCCTCACACACCGCAACCGCTGCACAACCTCATCACACACCACGGCTGCTGCAGAACCTCCTCACACACCGCAGCCGCTGGAGAACCTCATCACACACCACGGCTGCTGCAGAACCTCCTCACACACCGCAACCGCTGCACAACCTCATCACACACCACGGCTGCTGCAGAACCTCCTCACACACCGCAACCGCTGCACAACCTCATCACACACCACGGCTGCTGCAGAACCTCCTCACACACCGCAAACGCTGCACAACCTCATCACACACCACGGCTGCTGCAGAACCTCCTCACACACCGCAACTGCTGCACAACCTCATCACACACCACGGCTGCTGCAGAACCTCCTCACACACCGCAGCCGCTGCAGAACCTCATCACACACCACGGCTGCTGCAGAACCTCCTCACACGACGCAACCGCTGCACAACCTCATCACACACCACGGCTGCTGCAGAACCTCCTCACACACCGCAACCGCTGCACAACCTCATCACACACCACGGCTGCTGCAGAACCTCCTCACACACCGCAACCGCTGCACAACCTCATCACACACCACGGCTGCTGCAGAACCTCCTCACACACACCGCAGCCGCTGCAGAAACTCATCACACACCACGGCTGCTGCAGAACCTCCTCACACACCGCAACCGCTGCACAACCTCATCACACACCACGGCTGCTGCAGAACCTCCTCACACACCACGGCTGCTGCAGAACCTCCTCACACACCGCAACCGCTGCACAACCTCATCACACACCACGGCTGCTGCAGAACCTCCTCACACACCGCAACCGCTGCACAACCTCATCACACACCACGGCTGCTGCAGAACCTCCTCACACACCTCAGCCGCTGCACAACCTCCTCACACACCACGGCTGCTGCAGAACCTCCTCACACACCGCAACCGCTGCACAATCTAATCACACACCACGGCTGCTGCAGAACCTCCTCACACACCGCAACCGCTGCACAACCTCATCACACACCACGGCTGCTGCGGAACCTCCTCACACACCGCAGCCGCTGCACAACCTCATCACACACCACGGCTGCTGCAGGACCTCCTCACACACCGCAACCGCTGCACAACCTCATCACACACCACGGCTGCTGCAGAACCTCCTCACACACCGCAACCACTGCACAACCTCATCACACACCACGGCTGCTGCAGAACCTCCTCACACACCGCAGCCGCTGCACAACCTCTTCACACACCACGGCTGCTGCACAACTTCCTCACACACCGCAACCGCTGCACAACCTCATCACACACCACGGCTGCTGCAGAACCTCCTCACACACCGCAACCGCTGCATAACCTCATCACACACCACGGCTGCTGCAGAACTTCCTCACACACCGCAGCCGCTGCAGAACCTCCTCACACACAGCAGCCACTGCAGAACCTCCTCACACACCGCAGCCGCTGCAGAACCTCATTACACACCACGGCTGCTGCAGAACCTCCTCACACACCGCAGCCGCTGCACAACCTCATCACACACCACAGCTGCTGCAGAACCTCCTCACACACCGCAGCCGCTGCAGAACCTCATTACACACCGCAGCTGCTGCACAACCTCATCACACACCACGGCTGCTGCACAACCTCCTCACACACCGCAGCCGCTGCAGAACCTCATTACAAACCCCAGCCGCTGCAGAACCTCATTACACACCACGGCTGCTGCAGAACCTCATTACACACCACGGCTGCTGCAGAACCTCCTCACACACCACGGCTGCTGCAGAACCTCATTACACACCACGGCTGCTGCAGAACCTCCTCACACACAGCCGCTGCAGAACCTCATTACACACCACGGCTGCTGCAGAACCTCCTCACACACCACAACCGCTGCACAACCTCATCACACACCACGGCTGCTGCAGAACCTCCTCACACACCGCAACCGCTGCACAACCTCATCACACACCACGGCTGCTGCAGAACCTCCTCACACACACCGCAGCCGCTGCAGAAACTCATCACACACCACGGCTGCTGCAGAACCTCCTCACACACCGCAACCGCTGCACAACCTCATCACACACCACGGCTGCTGCAGAACCTCCTCACACACCGCAGCCGCTGCAGAACCTCATTACACACCACTGCTGCTGCAGAACCTCCTCACACACCGCAACCGCTGCACAACCTCATCACACACCACGGCTGCTGCAGAACCTCCTCACACACCGCAACCGCTGCACAACCTCATCACACACCACGGCTGCTGCAGAACCTCCTCACACACCTCAGCCGCTGCACAACCTCATCACACACCACGGCTGCTGCAGAACCTCCTCACACACCGAAACCGCTGCACAACCTCATCACACACCACGGCTGCTGCAGAACCTCCTCACACACCGCAACCGCTGCATAACCTCATCACACACCACGGCTGCTGCAGAACCTCCTCACACACCGCAGCCGCTGCAGAACCTCCTCACACACTGCAGCCGCTGCAGAACCTCCTCACACACCGCAGCCGCTGCAGAACCTCATTACACACCACAGCTGCTGCAGAACCTCCTCACACACCGCAGCCGCTGCACAACCTTATCACACACCACAGCTGCTGCAGAACCTCCTCACACACCGCAGCCGCTGCAGAACCTAATTACACACCGCAGCTGCTGCACAACCTCCTCACACACCACGGCTGCTGCACAACCTCCTCACACACCGCAACCGCTGCACAACCTCATCACACACCACGGCTGCTGCGGAACCTCCTCACACACCGCAGCCGCTGCACAACCTCATCACACACCACGGCTGCTGCAGGACCTCCTCACACACCGCAACCGCTGCACAACCTCATCACACACCACGGCTGCTGCAGAACCTCCTCACACACCGCAACCACTGCATAACCTCATCACACACCACGGCTGCTGCAGAACCTCATTACACACCACGGCTGCTGCAGAACCTCCTCACACACAGCCGCTGCAGAACCTCATTACACACCACGGCTGCTGCAGAACCTCCTCACACACCGCAACCGCTGCACAACCTCATCACACACCACGGCTGCTGCAGAACCTCCTCACACACACCGCAGCCGCTGCAGAAACTCATCACACACCACGGCTGCTGCAGAACCTCCTCACACACCGCAACCGCTGCACAACCTCATCACACACCACGACTGCTGCAGAACCTCCTCACACACCGCAGCCGCTGCAGAACCTCATTACACACCACTGCTGCTGCAGAACCTCCTCACACACCGCAACCGCTGCACAACCTCATCACACACCACGGCTGCTGCAGAACCTCCTCACACACCGCAACCGCTGCACAACCTCATCACACACCACGGCTGCTGCAGAACCTCCTCACACACCTCAGCCGCTGCACAACCTCATCACACACCACGGCTGCTGCAGAACCTCCTCACACACCGCAACCGCTGCACAACCTCATCACACACCACGGCTGCTGCAGAACCTCCTCACACACCGCAACCGCTGCACAACCTCATCACACACCACGGCTGCTGCGGAACCTCCTCACACACCGCAGCCGCTGCACAACCTCATCACACACCACGGCTGCTGCACAACCTCCTCACACACCGCAACCGCTGCATAACCTCATCACACACCACGGCTGCTGCAGAACCTCCTCACACACCGCAGCCGCTGCAGAACCTCCTCACACACTGCAGCCGCTGCAGAACCTCCTCACACACCGCAGCCGCTGCAGAACCTCATTACACACCACGGCTGCTGCAGAACCACCTCACACACCGCAGCCGCTGCACAACCTTATCACACACCACAGCTGCTGCAGAACCTCCTCACACACCGCAGCCGCTGCACAACCTCATCACACTCCACAGCTGCTGCAGAACCTCCTCACACACCGCAGCCGCTGCAGAACCTCATTACACACCGCAGCTGCTGCACAACCTCATCACACACCAGGGCTGCTGCACAACCTCCTCACACACCGCAGCCGCTGCAGAACCTCATTACACACCCCAGCCGCTGCAGAACCTCATTACACACCACGGCTGCTGCAGAACCTCATTACACACCACGGCTGCTGCAGAACCTCCTCACACACCACGGCTGCTGCAGAACCTCATTACACACCACGGCTGCTGCAGAACCTCCTCACACAGCCGCTGCAGAACCTCATTACACACCACGGCTGCTGCAGAACCTCCTCACACACCACAACCGCTGCACAACCTCATCACACACCACGGCTGCTGCAGAACCTCCTCACACACCGCAACCGCTGCACAACCTCATCACACACCACGGCTGCTGCAGAACCTCCTCACACACACCGCAGCCGCTGCAGAAACTCATCACACACCACGGCTGCTGCAGAACCTCCTCACACACCGCAACCGCTGCACAACCTCATCACACACCACGGCTGCTGCAGAACCTCCTCACACACCGCAGCCGCTGCAGAACCTCATTACACACCACTGCTGCTGCAGAACCTCCTCACACACCGCAACCGCTGCACAACCTCATCACACACCACGGCTGCTGCAGAACCTCCTCACACACCGCAACCGCTGCACAACCTCATCACACACCACGGCTGCTGCAGAACCTCCTCACACACCTCAGCCGCTGCACAACCTCATCACACACCACGGCTGCTGCAGAACCTCCTCACACACCGCAACCGCTGCACAACCTCATCACACACCACGGCTGCTGCAGAACCTCCTCACACACCGCAACCGCTGCACAACCTCATCACACAGCACGGCTGCTGCGGAACCTCCTCACACACCGCAGCCGCTGCACAACCTCATCACACACCACGGCTGCTGCACAACCTCCTCACACACCGCAACCGCTGCATAACCTCATCACACACCACGGCTGCTGCAGAACCTCCTCACACACCGTAGCCGCTGCAGAACCTCCTCACACACTGCAGCCGCTGCAGAACCTCCTCACACACCGCAGCCGCTGCAGAACCTCATTACACACCACAGCTGCTGCAGAACCTCCTCACACACCGCAGCCGCTGCACAACCTTATCACACACCACAGCTGCTGCAGAACCTCCTCACACACCGCAGCCGCTGCAGAACCTCATTACACACCGCAGCTGCTGCACAACCTCATCACACACCACGGCTGCTGCACAACCTCCTCACACACCGCAACCGCTGCACAACCTCATCACACACCACGGCTGCTGCAGAACCTCCTCACACACCGCAACCGCTGCACAACCTCATCACACACCACGGCTGCTGCAGAACCTCCTCACACACACCGCAGCCGCTGCAGAAACTCATCACACACCACGGCTGCTGCAGAACCTGCTCACACACCGCAACCGCTGCACAACCTCATCACACACCACGGCTGCTGCAGAACCTCCTCACACGCCGCAGCCGCTGCAGAACCTCATCACACACCACGGCTGCTGCAGAACCTCCTCACACACACCGCAACCGCTGCACAACCTCATCACACACCACGGCTGCTGCAGAACCTCCTCACACACCACAACCGCTGCACAACCTCATCACACACCACAGCTGCTGCAGAACCTCCTCACACACCGCAACCGCTGCACAACCTCATCACACACCACGGCTGCTGCAGAACTTCCTCACACACACCGCAGCCGCTGCAGAAACTCATCACACACCACGGCTGCTGCAGAACCTCCTCACACACCACGGCTGCTGCAGAACCTCCTCACACACCGCAACCGCTGCACAACCTCATCACACACCACGGCTGCTGCAGAACCTCCTCACACACCACGGCTGCTGCAGAACCTCCTCACACACCGCAACCGCTGCACAACCTCATCACACACCACGGCTGCTGCAGAACCTCCTCACACACCGCAGCCGCTGCAGAACCTCATCACACACCACGGCTGCTGCAGAACCTCCTCACACACCGCAACCGCTGCACAACCTCATCACACACCACGGCTGCTGCAGAACCTCATCACACACCACGGCTGCTGCAGAACCTCCTCACACACCGCAACCGCTGCACAACCTCATCACACACCACGGCTGCTGCAGAACCTCCTCACACAAACCGCTGCACAACCTCATCACACACCACGGCTGCTGCAGAACCTCCTCACACACACCGCAGCCGCTGTAGAAACTCATCACACACCACGGCTGCTGCAGAACCTCCTCACACACCGCAACCGCTGCACAACCTCATCACACACCACGGCTGCTGCAGAACCTCCTCACACACCGCAACCGCTGCACAACCTCATCACACACCACGGCTGCTGCAGAACCTCCTCACACACACCGCAGCCGCTGTAGAAACTCATCACACACGGCTGCTGCAGAACCTCCTCACACACCGCAACCGCTGCACAACCTCATCACACACCACGGCTGCTGCAGAACCTCCTCACACACCGCAACCGCTGCACAACCTCATCACACACCACGGCTGCTGCAGAACCTCCTCACACACACCGCAGCCGCTGCAGAAACTCATCACACACCACGGCTGCTGCAGAACCTGCTCACACACCGCAACCGCTGCACAACCTCATCACACACCACGGCTGCTGCAGAACCTCCTCACACGCCGCAGCCGCTGCAGAACCTCATCACACACCACGGCTGCTGCAGAACCTCCTCACACACACCGCAACCGCTGCACAACCTCATCACACACCACGGCTGCTGCAGAACCTCCTCACACACCACAACCGCTGCACAACCTCATCACACACCACAGCTGCTGCAGAACCTCCTCACACACCGCAACCGCTGCACAACCTCATCACACACCACGGCTGCTGCAGAACTTCCTCACACACACCGCAGCCGCTGCAGAAACTCATCACACACCACGGCTGCTGCAGAACCTCCTCACACACCACGGCTGCTGCAGAACCTCCTCACACACCGCAACCGCTGCACAACCTCATCACACACCACGGCTGCTGCAGAACCTCCTCACACACCACGGCTGCTGCAGAACCTCCTCACACACCGCAACCGCTGCACAACCTCATCACACACCACGGCTGCTGCAGAACCTCCTCACACACCGCAGCCGCTGCAGAACCTCATCACACACCACGGCTGCTGCAGAACCTCCTCACACACCGCAACCGCTGCACAACCTCATCACACACCACGGCTGCTGCAGAACCTCATCACACACCACGGCTGCTGCAGAACCTCCTCACACACCGCAACCGCTGCACAACCTCATCACACACCACGGCTGCTGCAGAACCTCCTCACACACCGCAACCGCTGCACAACCTCATCACACACCACGGCTGCTGCAGAACCTCCTCACACACACCGCAGCCGCTGTAGAAACTCATCACACACCACGGCTGCTGCAGAACCTCCTCACACACCGCAACCGCTGCACAACCTGATCACACACCACGGCTGCTGCAGAACCTCCTCACACACCGCAACCGCTGCACAACCTCATCACACACCACGGCTGCTGCAGAACCTCCTCACACACACCGCAGCCGCTGTAGAAACTCATCACACACCACGGCTGCTGCAGAACCTCCTCACACACCGCAACCGCTGCACAACCTCATCACACACCACGGCTGCTGCAGAACCTCCTCACACACCGCAGCTGCTGCAGAACCTCATTACACACCACGGCTGCTGCAGAACCTCCTCACACACCGCAACCGCTGCACAACCTCATCACACACCACGGCTGCTGCAGAACCTCCTCACACACCGCAACCGCTGCACAACCTCATCACACACCACGGCTGCTGCAGAACCTCCTCACACACCGCAACCGCTGCACAACCTCATCACACACCACGGCTGCTGCAGAACCTCCTCACACACACCGCAGCCGCTGTAGAAACTCATCACACACCACGGCTGCTGCAGAACCTCCTCGCACACCGCAACCGCTGCACAACCTCATCACACACCACGGCTGCTGCAGAACCTCCTCACACACCGCAACCGCTGCACAACCTCATCACACACCACGGCTGCTGCAGAACCTCCTCACACACACCGCAGCCGCTGCAGAAACTCATCACACACCACGGCTGCTGCAGAACCTCCTCACACACCGCAACCGCTGCACAACCTCATCACACACCACGGCTGCTGCAGAACCTCCTCACACACCGCAGCTGCTGCAGAACCTCATTACACACCACGGCTGCTGCAGAACCTCCTCACACACCGCAACCGCTGCACAACCTCATCACACACCACGGCTGCTGCAGAACCTCCTCACACACCGCAACCGCTGCACAACCTCATCACACACCACGGCTGCTGCAGAACCTCCTCACACACCGCAACCGCTGCACAACCTCATCACACACCACGGCTGCTGCAGAACCTCCTCACACACCTCAGCCGCTGCACAACCTCCTCACACACCACGGCTGCTGCAGAACCTCCTCACACACCGCAACCGCTGCACAACCTCATCACACACCACGGCTGCTGCAGAACCTCCTCACACACCGCAACCGCTGCACAACCTCATCACACACCACGGCTGCTGCGGAACCTCCTCACACACCGCAACTGCTGCACAACCTCATCACACACCACGGCTGCTGCAGAACCTCCTCACACACCGCAGCCGCTGCACAACCTCATCACACACCACGGCTGCTGCAGAACCTCCTCACACACCACAACCGCTGCACAACCTCATCACACACCACGGCTGCTGCAGAACCTCCTCACACACCGCAACCGCTGCACAACCTCATCACACACTACGGCTGCTGCAGAACCTCCTCACACACCGCAACCGCTGCACAACCTCATCACACACCACGGCTGCTGCAGAACCTCCTCACACACCGCAGCCGCTGCAGAACCTCATCACACACCACAGCTGCTGCACAACCTTCTAACACACCGCAGCCGCTGCAGAACCTCATTACACACCGCAGCCGCTGCACAACCTCATCACACACCACGGCTGCTGCAGAACCTCCTCACACACCGCAACCGCTGCACAACCTCATCACACACCACGGCTGCTGCAGAACCTCCTCACACACCGCAGCCGCTGCAGAACCTCATCACACATCACAGCTGCTGCACAACCTTCTAACACACCGCAGCCGCTGCAGAACCTCATTACACACCGCAGCCGCTGCACAACCTCATCACACACCACGGCTGCTGCACAACCTCCTCACACACAGCCGCTGCAGAACCTCATTACACACCACGGCTGCTGCACAACCTCCTCACACACCACAGCCGCTGCAGAACCTCATTACACACATTAGCCGCTGCACAACCTCATCTCACACCACGGCTGCTGCACAACCTCCTCACACACCACGGCTGCTGCACAACCTCCTCACACACCACGGCTGCTGCTCAACCTCCTCACACACAGCTGCTGCAGAACCTCCTCACTAGTGTTGAGCCACCCCCGTAGTGTTCGAGTTCGGTTCGGTTCGTCGAACACCCGTGTGTTCGCCGAACTGTTCGTCGAACTGTTCGTCGAACACCTTCGAACACCGTTAAAAACAATGGCAGGCAAACAAAAACACATAGAAACACATAGAAAACACCTTCAAAGGTGTCCAAAAGCTGACAAACTGCTCAGAAGACATAACTAACACATGGAAAAGTGACAAGTACATATAGTCATGCGAAAATAAAAGAGGTGGAGGAGTAAAAGGAGGGGGAGACACAGATATAGGCATGTCATGCCCTTCTAAAATCCAAAAAGTGAGAAGCCGACACGGCCAGTCCGCTCCTGCCCGTGCCACCTCCGTGTCGCCGGGTTTGTACCAGAGCCGCGGTGAACCCTGACGGCCAGCCCCCCTCTCCCAATACTGGTGCCTGTCCGCTGGTGGGTCGAGCGAGCCCCCCTGTGGTGGAGGCAGCTCTAAGCTTTTTAATTTAAATTGTCTCTCTAATTTGAATGAATACACTTTAAATCCATTTACAAGGATCTATTGGAGGGCAAGTCTCATGCCAGCAGCCGCGTAATTCCAGCTCCAGTAGCGTCCACTAAAGCTGCTGCAGTTAAAAAGCTTTTATAAGGATCGAGCTCGGCTGTCCACCGCAAGGCATCCTAATGCCAGTCCCAGCCCCTATGCCTTGGGGTGCCTCCTGATGCTCTTCACTAAGTATCCCATGGTCCCGAATCATTTCCTTTGAAAAAATTAAGTGTCTAAACTACAGGTGGTGTAGCTTGCTTAACAGCCGGGATAATCCGCTGACTAGCAGACACTGCTACTAGGCACAAAGTATTTCCTGGGCTAGATGCAGTTAAAAATTTGTAATTAGATACTCTCGTTGGATGCTGAGAAAGCATTCCATAGAGTCTCCTGGCACGCCATATATGATTCTCTTAAAAAGCTTGGGGTAGGGGTCTAGGGGACCCTTTTATAGCCAAAATCACGGCCCTGTATCGCAATACGTCACCTAGGCTGAAGATAAATGGAACTGTAGCACCCTGAGGGCTCGGTTGCTACAGACGTATTGCACCTCACCCAGAGGTGTGATATCTCACTCTCAGGTAAGGATGGAGTGTGGATCAGGACCCGACACCTGCATGCATTACACCACATTGCCGTGGGGCAGGGCGACCAATATGCCCCTGAGATGGGCACGACAGTCCCTGTCCCTGGCTGGAGTGGGGGGAGGGAACACTGAGGAAGGGGAACCCTGTAGTGCAGGAGCAGGGAGGAAGCAGTTCCTGGGTGCATTGAGAAGGGAGTATAAAAGGTGGGCACCATCTTAGTTCAGTGCAGAGAAGTCTGAGCAGAAGTGGCAGGGAGCAGGGGTTCTGCATGAGCTCTGCTCCGGAGGCGGGCCTAGTAACAGAGGCCCAGACCTGGAAGAGGGAGAAGGAAGGAAGAGGAGCGGAGAAGGCTCCAGGAACGAGGAATGAAGGGATCCCAGGGGTGCGGACGGGCGAGTCGCCACCGCACGCCCGAATCCACCTGCGTGGAGGGGTCAGGCCAAAGGGGGAGACCGGTCCCCGAACTAGTGGAGGCAGGAAACGACCCTCAGCTAGAAACCGGAGGCTCTGACATTTTATGTGGCGCAGCCCCTCGCTACACCCGCTAGGTAGGCACCACATAGGGTCAGGGAAACTGGCGCCAAGTTTACCAAGAGGAGGCCCGAGGCAGCCGGACAGAAGTGTTGGTAAGAAAGGCCAGACAAAGGACACACAAAGGAGGTCCTGTGAAGTGCTCCAAAGTTATCTGGGAGTTGTCTGAGCCCCTCACCTGGTGAGCACAGTACGACGTGGGCAGCCGTTACCTGCAGACGTGGTCTGGATAATAAGAACTGTGAGTAAAGGCCCTGGACTGCATCACTGACTCCGTGTCGTTACTGCTGCTGCCCTGCACCATCACCCCCATCCTCCGCATACACTGCCCTGAGGCTATACTCCTCCCGTGGGGAGTTATGCTACGCTCTGCTGCACCCACAACACCAGCCTCAGCGGTCTGCCCTGGAGCGGCGGTTCACTCTGACCGCAATCCACGGGTGGCGTAGTCGGACATTTAAACATCAAAACCACATAAATAGTTCCGCCACTGGTTTGACCGCCCTGAGCCACGGAACCAGGTTGCCGCCACGGAGACTACAACCACCAGCATCCACCAAAAAGGGTCCGGCTCCGGGTGTCCCAAGGCCCAGGGGGCGCGTCAGAACATTTTCATCACCTTTCACAATCACCAATGGGACAAGGCAGGGATGTTCTCTGTCCCCTCTCTTATACATCCTAGTGACGGAGCACCTGCTCTCATCAATTCGCCATAACCCCAATATTAGGTGGATTGAGGTGGGAGGCACCGAGTACAAGTGCTCTCTATTTGCTGATGATGTCCTAGTATATATCACTCAATCACATATATCCATCCCTGCTGTTATGGCTGAAATAGATCACTTTGTTACATGGTCAAATTTTAAAATCAATGCAGCGAAGTCTGAGGCCCTCGATGTCTCCCTCCCCAAATCCATATAGGATTCCATCCAGTCCAACTTTCCCTTTGCCTGTCCCTCACAGGGTATCAAATACTTAGGAATTCCTATTCATAGAGACCTCTCCCATCTATGTTATCTTAATTTTGGGCCCTTTATTGAACAACTCCATACAGACCACGGTTGGCAAGTTAGAACTGTAAGATTCACTACGTGAACCGCTGGTGTTTTGTGGAAAAGCACATGTACACTGCGTTCCAAATTATTATGCAAAAAGTGTTTAGGAGTGATAAGGGAAGAATTTGTTTGTCAGTTAAACTCATTGATGGTGATGTGTGTCAGGGCTCTTTATATCACTGTAAGCAATTGCAGACACCTGTGCTAATTAGTTTGGCAGGTGTGTACAATGAAAGGCAAGACTACTTAAGAAGGCTCTCTCACATTATTAAGCAGCCTACATTTTCTGCCAAAATGGGAAAGAAAAAGGATGTGTCGGCTGCTGAGAAGCAACAAATTGTGGAGTGTTTAGGTCAAGTCATGACTACAATCAACATTGTGCGATGATCAGGATGAAGTGTCTTGGCAATCAAGAAGTATGTAGCTGATTCACAGTACACACGTGTGCGTGCTGATAAGGGCAAATTGAGAACTCTTTCCTACAGGCAATTACGTCAGGTTGAAAGAGCAGCGGCCAAAAAGCCTTGTCATAGCAGCAGACAAGTTTTTGAAGCTGCTTGTGCCTCCAACGTCCCCCGAACAACAAGATGCAGGGTCCTTCAGAGGTTTGCAGCTGTGCATATGCCATCCTGTCGACCTCCTCTATCCACTTCACACAAGCAGAAACGGCTCCAGTGGGCCAAACATTACATGAAGACTGATTTCAAAACAGTTTTGTTCACGGATGAGTGCCGTGCAGCTCTCGATGGTCCAGATGGATGGAGTGGAGGATGGCTGGTTGATGGACACCCCACGCAAACACGGCTACAGCGCCAACAAGGAGGAGGTGGAGTAATGTTTTGGGCTGGAATCATGGGGAGAGAGATTGTCGGCCCCTTTAGGATCCCTGAAGGCGCTAAAGATGAACTCCATAATGTATGTGGATTTTCTCAAACAGCACTTCCTGCCATGGTTCAAGAAGAAGAACCGTGTATTTCACAGCAAGATCATTTTTCTGCATGATAATGCACCATCTCATGCTGCACATAAAACATCTGCATCTCTGGCTGATATGGGCATAAAAGGGGACAAACTTATGGTGTGACCCCCATGCTCCCCTGACCTCTACCCCATTCAGAACCTTTGGAGCATCATTAAAAGGAGTGTCTATGATGGCGGGAGGCAGTTCACATCTAAGCAACAGCTCTGGGAGGGTATTCTGTCCTCATGCAAAACAATTGAAGCAGAAACCATCCAAAACCTGACAAATTCAATGGACGAGAGAGTTCAGAAGCTCCTTTCGAACAAGGGGTCCTATGTGAAAATGTAACATCACCTAGAATAAAGTTTTGAGTTGAAAACTGTTTGATTTCAGTTTCTAACAACCTGCTAATGCTTATAATTTCAAAAATGACCATTTTTTTGGTCTTTATTAAAATGAAAAGGTTGATCGAAAAGTTTGGGGGATCTAAGAGTGTGGCAACCCAGTAGTCATGATTACTTCGAATTCTGACAATATGAGGGTCATGCTGCAGGTAGTGCAGCAAGAAGGCACTTATGTGTCTTGCGCATCTCGGAGCCCCAAAATTATTTTCCGGGCTAGATGCAGCTAAAAATTATTTTAAATTTTAAATCTGGTGAAGCTTTAGTATAGATGGCCTAATAGGATCAGTGCTGCACACTGCTACAAAGCCCAAATTATTTTCCAGTCAAGATACAGATAAACATGATTAGTAATTTGAAAGCTTAAAACGGTTGGTAGGGTGATTTTAACCAATCATCAAGCTTTTACTCTCCCCAGGATGACACAGGGGTAGAAAAGTCATTTCGGATCCATGATTTGTTCATCTTTATGAACGTGAGTCTGTCTACATTATCAGTGGAGAGCCGCGTGCGCTTATCTGTCAGCACACCACCAGCAGCGCTGAACACACGTTCAGACAGAACGCTGGCTGCGGGGCATGACAAGATCTCCAAGGCGTAAGTGGCTAGCTCCGGCCATTTATCCAGATTGGAAGCCCAAAAAGAGCAAGGGTCCAGTGACACAGTCGTGGCTTCAATGTTTACTTGGAGATACTCCTGTACCATCGTCTCTAGGCGTTGACTATGTGTCAGACTTCTTGTCTCCTGTGGCCTTGCAAAGGATGGGCTAAAAAAGTGGTGAAATGATTCCGCAAAATTGATGTTACCAGCAGATACTGTGGTTCTGTTACGGTTTGAGTGCTGAACACTTGACAGTCCCACGGTTGGCAAGTTGGAACTGTGAGATTCACTACGTGCACCACTGGTATTTTGTGGAAAAGCACATGTAAGATTCTGCAACAGTCTCTGCTGATACTCCTGCATGCGTGCATCCCTTTCTATGGCAGGAATAATTTCTGCAAATTTACTTTTGTACCGGGGATCTAACAGTGTGGCAACCCAGTAGTCAGGATTATTTCTAATTCTCACAATTCGAGGGTCATGTTGCAGGTAGTGCAGCAAGAAGGCACTCATGTGTGTTGCGCATCCAGGAGCACCAAGTCCCTGTTGTGTTGGTGGCGAGGTAACAATCATGCTTCCTTCCTCTGTCCTCTCCCCCCAACCTCGCACAACAGAAATGTGATCAAGGTCTCCCTCATCTGATGAGTCTTCCATCAGTTCGTCCTCCACTTCTTCCTGGGCTCCTGCACCTTCCTCACTAGTTTGGCTGCTACCATGCGCCCTGGTAAAACCATCTCCCCCACCCTCACATGCCTGCCGCCTTGGTGCTGCCGACCGTCTGGACCTTGCAGATGTTAGCCCTTCCGCATACAACTCCTCCTCCTCTACTTCCTCCACCTCCTCTTGTGCCACCACCTGACTCCGAATTCTGTTTAACATGTGCTCCAGCATGTAAATCACCGGAATAGTCATGCTGATAATGGCATCGTCAGCACTAAACATCTTCGTCGCCATTTCAAAACTGTGCAGAAGGGTGCATAGGTCTCTGATCTGAGACCACTCCTCCAGCGTGATTTGCCCCACCTCTGAATCTCGTTGGCCCAGGCTATACGTCAGAACGTATTGCACCAGGGCTTGTCGGTGCTGCCACAGTCGCTGCAACATGTGCAGAGTTGAATTCCACCGGGTAGGCACATCGCATTTTAGCCGGTGAAGTGGCAGGCCCAACGACTTCTGTAGAGATGTAAGTCGCTGAGCTGCGGGATGCGAACGGCGGAAGTGAGCACACAGCGACCGTGCCCTCTGCAGAAGGCCATCTAGTCTGGGATAGTGGGCTAAAAATTGCTGGACAACCAGGTTCAACACGTGAGCCATACAAGGCACGTGTGTGACATTGCCCCGGCGAAGGGCCGCACCCAGGTTTGCAGCATTGTCGCACACGGCCTTCCCTGGTTTCAGGTCCAGTGGAGACAACCATTCATGAAATTGGTTCTCCAGAGCTGACCACAACTCCTCAGCTGTGTGTCTCACATTTCCCAGACATTTCAATGTAAAAACCGCCTGATGACGTTGAGCCCTACTGCCAGCATAGTAAGGAGGTGTGCAGGATCCCTTCTGCGCAGTTAGAAAGCTTGTGGCATGACCAGACAGGCTTTGGGTGCAGGTGGAAGACCGAGAGGAGGTTGAGGAGGCAGAAGCAGTGGAGGAACTTTGACATAAAGAGGATTGACGCACAACTCGTGGGGACGGCAAGACTTGGACAGCAGCCCCTTGTCCTGCTGTCACCATAGTTACCCAGTGCCCAGTCAGCGACATGTAACGCCCCTGTCCATGCCTACTCGTCCAAGTGTCTGTGGTGAAATGCACCCTGTCACACACAGAGTTTCTCAAAGAAGCGGTGATGTTGTGTGCGACATGCTGGTGGAGCGCAGGCACACCTTTCTTTGAGAAGTAGTGCCGACTGGGCATCTGGTACTGGGGCACTGCGACGGACATAAGGTCTCGAAAATCCTCTGTGTCCACCAGGCGGAAAGGCAGCATTTCTGTAGCCAAGAGCTTGCAGATGGTGAAATTCAACCTCTTAGCTTTCTCATGGCTAGGAGGAAATGGTCTTTTACTTGTCCACATCTGAGGGACCGAGGGCTGGCTATTGTGCTTAGACGGGGTTGATAAGGGTTGATAAACTGCCGGTCTGTGAGGAAGATGCAGGCGGACATGTTAGGTTGCCTTGATCCAAAGGTGGTGCTATCGATGTCGGACAGCGCTCAACACCAGCTGGTGTTCCCACCTCCAAAGAAAATGATGACCTGCCAATCACGCTGGCTGTTGCGGGTAAAGAGGTGGCAGGTCTGCGCCCCAAAACAGGTGTGACTGCTGTCCCCCCAGTCACAGAGGATGAAGAGGCCGCGGATGCACAAGATATGGCAGACGGTGGTTGGCCCGGCCGGCTAGGCCGCATTGTAGCACACTGAGCTTCCCACTGCAACTTATGCTTCATGTCCATGTGCCGGTTCATGCATGAAGTACTCAAACTATGTATTTTTTGGCCTCTACTTAGCTTTTGCTGACAAATGTTACAGATAACACGAGTTGGGTCATCTTTATCGATCTGAAAAAATGCCCAGGCTATGCAAGGCTTAGCACCCATGCGACCTGATGAGCCACCACGACTTGTGGTGAGAGGCAGAGTTGTGTTTGAGGATGCAGTTGTTGACGTGCTTCCAGTACTACGTCTCTGTCCAGGAAGGCGCAACCTGACCTCGTCGTCACTAGCATCTTCCTCCACCTCCTCTGCTGACCTCATCTCTTGGCTGACTGTGGGTTGACAGTAAGTGGGATCTCCAACCTCATCATCATCACCCTGTGTGTTATCACACCCGTCGTCCTCAGAGCCAACCTGTTCCTGCCCTGACAAAAAACTAAAGTTGTCGCTCCAATCAGGTATTTGAGTCTTATCATCGTCTTCCTCATTGTCTCCACCAACAGGAGTTACAGTTTGGGAATGAGGGTCTACATTATGGTCAGAACCTTCTGCGTCTGGTCCTGGATCCGACTCATAAAGATTCTGGGCATCAGTGCAGATCATTTCCTCGTCTGGATTCACAGAAGCGCTGGAGTCGACCTCTGATTCCCAGGCTATAGTATGAGTAAACAGCTCTGCAGACTCAACCATCTGTTCTACCTCATACTCAGACGGGCAGCTGGAGATTTGGGAGCTGTGAGGAAGCAAGTGCGATTTGGGTGACACCTTTGAGGACTGGAGTATTTGTGATGTTGAAGTTGATGTGGAGGAGAGCCCACTTAAAGGAGCACTTGATATCCGTTGAAGCACCTGCTGTTTTTGTGCCTCATCTGGAATTTGTAGCGATTGGCGTGGCCGTAAGAAAGGGATCTTATCACATTGTCCGCTAAAAGAAGTAGACATTTTAGTTTGGCTGGAAGATGGTCTTTCTTCTGCAGATGTTACTGTTGCTTTAACACCTACCCCACGGACACAACCTTTTTTCCCCTTCCCAACACGCCTATTCCCCTTTCCACCAGCAGCAGGCCTTTTTCCACTCATTTTGGTGGTTAACTAATTCACAACTCTGGAGTTGTTTGCACAAAAAAACAATGGATGGTAACCGAGCAGAGCTGAGTGGCCAAACTGTTGTATTAGGCCAAAACTATTGGCTGGGTTAGATGCAGAAAAAAATTATATTCAATTTGCAACCTGATGGAGGTCAGTATAGATGGACTAATACAACAAGTCCCACACACAGCTAGAAGCCCAATATTTTTTCAGAGGTAGATGCAGAAAAAAATATATTCAGTTTGCAACCTGATGGAGGTCAGTATAGGTGGACTAATAGAACAAGTCCCACACACTGCTAGAAGGCCAAATATTTTTTCAGAGCTAGATGCAGAAAAAATTATATTCAGTTTGCAACCTGATGGAGGTCAGTATAGATGGATTAATAGAACAAGACCCACACACAGCTAGAAGCCCAATATTTTTTCAGAGGTAGATGCAGAAAAAAATATATTCAGTTTGCAACCTGATGGAGGTCAGTATAGATGGACTAATACAACAAGTCCCACACACAGCTAGAAGCCCAATATTTTTTCAGAGCTAGATGCAGAAAAAAATTATATTCAGTTTGCAACCTGATGGAGGTCAGTATAGATGGATTAATAGAACAAGACCCACACACAGCTAGAAGCCCAATATTTTTTCAGAGCTAGATGCAGAAAAAAATTATATTCAGTTTGCAACCTGATGGAGGTCAGTATAGATGGATTAATAGAACAAGACCCACACACAGCTAGAAGCCCAATATTTTTTCAGAGCTAGATGCAGAAAAAAATTAGATTCAGTTTGCAACCTGATGGAGGTCAGTATAGATGGATTAATAGAACAAGACCCACACACAGCTAGAAGCCCAATATTTTTTCAGAGGTAGATGCAGAAAAAAATATATTCAGTTTGCAACCTGATGGAGGTCAGTATAGATGGACTAATACAACAAGTCCCACACACAGCTAGAAGCCCAATATTTTTTCAGAGGTAGATGCAGAAAAAAATATATTCAGTTTGCAACCTGATGGAGGTCAGTATAGGTGGACTAATAGAACAAGTCCCACACACTGCTAGAAGGCCAAATATTTTTTCAGAGCTAGATGCAGAAAAAATTATATTCAGTTTGCAACCTGATGGAGGTCAGTATAGATGGATTAATAGAACAAGACCCACACACAGCTAGAAGCCCAATATTTTTTCAGAGGTAGATGCAGAAAAAAATATATTCAGTTTGCAACCTGATGGAGGTCAGTATAGATGGACTAATACAACAAGTCCCACACACAGCTAGAAGCCCAATATTTTTTCAGAGCTAGATGCAGAAAAAAATTATATTCAGTTTGCAACCTGATGGAGGTCAGTATAGATGGATTAATAGAACAAGACCCACACACAGCTAGAAGCCCAATATTTTTTCAGAGCTAGATGCAGAAAAAAATTATATTCAGTTTGCAACCTGATGGAGGTCAGTATAGATGGATTAATAGAACAAGACCCACACACAGCTAGAAGCCCAATATTTTTTCAGAGCTAGATGCAGAAAAAAATTAGATTCAGTTTGCAACCTGATGGAGGTCAGTATAGATGGATTAATAGAACAAGACCCACACACAGCTAGAAGCCCAATATTTTTTCAGAGGTAGATGCAGAAAAAAATATATTCAGTTTGCAACCTGATGGAGGTCAGTATAGATGGACTAATACAACAAGTCCCACACACAGCTAGAAGCCCAATATTTTTTCAGAGGTAGATGCAGAAAAAAATATATTCAGTTTGCAACCTGATGGAGGTCAGTATAGGTGGACTAATAGAACAAGTCCCACACACTGCTAGAAGGCCAAATATTTTTTCAGAGCTAGATGCAGAAAAAATTTTTATTCAGTTTGCAACCTGATGGAGGTCAGTATAGATGGATTAATAGAACAAGACCCACACACAGCTAGAAGCCCAATATTTTTTCAGAGCTAGATGCAGACAAAAATTATATTCAGTTTGCAACCTGATGGAGGTCAGTATAGATGGATTAATAGAACAAGACCCACACACAGCTAGAAGCCCAATATTTTTTCAGAGGTAGATGCAGAAAAAAATATATTCAGTTTGCAACCTGATGGAGGTCAGTATAGATGGACTAATACAACAAGTCCCACACACAGCTAGAAGCCCAATATTTTTTCAGAGGTAGATGCAGAAAAAAATATATTCAGTTTGCAACCTGATGGAGGTCAGTATAGGTGGACTAATAGAACAAGTCCCACACACTGCTAGAAGGCCAAATATTTTTTCAGAGCTAGATGCAGAAAAAAATTTTATTCAGTTTGCAACCTGATGGAGGTCAGTATAGATGGATTAATAGAACAAGACCCACACACAGCTAGAAGCTCAATATTTTTTCAGAGCTAGATGCAGAAAAAAATTATATTCAGTTTGCAACCTGATGGAGGTCAGTATAGATGGATTAATAGAACAAGACCCACACACAGCTAGAAGCCCAATATTTTTTCAGAGCTAGATGCAGAAAAAAATTAGATTCAGTTTGCAACCTGATGGAGGTCAGTATAGATGGATTAATAGAACAAGACCCACACACAGCTAGAAGCCCAATATTTTTTCAGAGGTAGATGCAGAAAAAAATATATTCAGTTTGCAACCTGATGGAGGTCAGTATAGATGGACTAATACAACAAGTCCCACACACAGCTAGAAGCCCAATATTTTTTCAGAGGTAGATGCAGAAAAAAATATATTCAGTTTGCAACCTGATGGAGGTCAGTATAGGTGGACTAATAGAACAAGTCCCACACACTGCTAGAAGGCCAAATATTTTTTCAGAGCTAGATGCAGAAAAAAATTTTATTCAGTTTGCAACCTGATGGAGGTCAGTATAGATGGATTAATAGAACAAGACCCACACACAGCTAGAAGCCCAATATTTTTTCAGAGCTAGATGCAGAAAAAAATTATATTCAGTTTGCAACCTGATGGAGGTCGGTATAGATGGATTAATAGAACAAGACCCACACACAGCTAGAAGCCCAATATTTTTTCAGAGCTAGATGCAGAAAAAAATATATTCAGTTTGCAACCTGATGGAGGTCAGTATAGATGGATTAATAGAACAAGACCCACACACAGCTAGAAGCCCAATATTTTTTCAGAGCTAGATGCAGAAAAAAATTAGATTCAGTTTGCAACCTGATGGAGGTCAGTATAGATGGACTAATAGAATGATGCTATGCCCAAAAGATTTTACTTCACTAGGTGCAGTAAAAAAATTGGTATTCTATACACAGGTGGTATATCTTGCAACACAGATAGGCTACTCCACTGACTAACACACTCTGCAATAGGCCAAAAAGGATTAGCTTTGCTAGATTCAGCCAAATGCTGTGAAAAAAACTTGCACAGCACTGGCACAGACCTGCCTGGCAAAAACTGATAGGAACTGATGTAACCTAGTCCTGAAAAGGACTCCAATTACAATTAGTCTTTACTCCCACAACCTATCTATTTAAGAGCACAGACCTGCCTGATAAAAGTCGTAGGAAATGCTGTAACCTAGTCCTTAAAAGGACTGCAATCACAACTATTCCCTACTCCCAAGCTATCTGTAGATTTGTGCGAAAATTGGCTTGAAATTAACAAGGTGTAGCGCACACAGCAACAGCGGTGCCGTCTAACACGCAGCTGCAGCAGTGAGAAAATGGTGGCGACGGGGAAAATGGCTTGGTCTTATAGGGCAAGGACATGTGACATACACTGCCAATGACACATGCCCTTGCTTGTGTGAAAAAAAGCACTTCGCTCCGTGTGTGCGCTGCTGATAGGCTGACAGATTGCACCTCCCCACTGTAAATGCGGGAAAGAGAAAAAAAAATGGAGATCTTCATTGTTCCTGCAGAGATCCATCCCCTGCCCCTCCCCCCACCCCGCTGTACACTCAAACTGCGTATTAACATTAATTTTCATCATTACTGAGAAAAAATCCAGTTATGATTTTGGTGCACGAACAGTTATCGAACATAACCTCGAACAGCCAAATTTTTCTCAAATTGTTCGTGTTCGCCGAACGGCTCGAACACCGCCCAAAACAGCTCGAATTTGAGATTGGCGAACAGTTCGAGTAGAACAACGCTCATCTCTACTCCTCACACACCACGGCTGCTGCACAACCTCCTCACACACAGCTGCTGCAGAACCTCATTACACACCACGGCTGCTGCAGAACCTCCTCACACACAGCCACTGCAGAACCTCATTACACACCACGGCTGCTGCAGAACCTCCTCACACACCGCAGCCGCTGCAGAAGCTCATTACACACCATGACTGCTGCACAACCTCATCACACACCGCAGCCGCTGCAGAACCTCATCACATACCACGGCTGCTGCTGAACCTCCTCACACACCGCAGCTGCTGCAGAACCTCATTACACACCACGGCTGCTGCAGAACCTCATCACACACCGCAGCCGCTGCATAACCTCATTACACACCACGGCTGCTGCAGAACCTCATCACACACCGCAGCCGCTGCACAACCTCATCACACACCACGGCTGCTGCACAACCTCCTCACACACCACAGCTGCAGATCCTCATCACACACCGAAGCCGCTGCACAACCTCATCACACACCACGGCTGCTGCAGAACCTCCTCAGACAGCTGCTGCAGAACCTCATTACACACCACGGCTGCTGCGGAACCTCCTCACACACCGCAACCGCTGCACAACCTCATCACACACCACGGCTGCTGCACAACCTCCTTACACACAGTCGCTGCAGAACCTCATTACACACCATGGCTGCTGCAGAACCTCCTCACACACAGCGGCTGCAGATCCTCATCACACACCGAAGCCGCTGCAGAACCTCATCACACACAGCTGCTCATAACACCTCTGCTGCTGCAGAACCTCATAACACAGCTGCCGCAGAACCTCCCCGCACACCGCTACTGCAGAACCTCATAACACCCCAGCTGCTGCAGAACCTCATAACACACTGCTACTGCAGAACCTCATAACACCTCAGCTGCTGCAGAACCTCATAACACCTCAGCTGCTGCAGAACCTCATAACACATCTCAGCTGATGCTTCATATAGGATCCATGGGCTGCAGGCACGAATCATTGTATCACTACATCACTGTATCTATACCACTATATCACTATTGCTGTATCACTGTTTCATTATATCACTATTGCTGTATCACTGTAGCACTAGATCACTAACAGTATATCACTATAGCTGTATCACTATAGCTGTATAACTATATCACTATCGCTGTATCACTATAGCACTAGATCACTAACAGTATATCACTATATCTGTAAAACTATTGCTGTATCACTATATTACTATCAATATACTACTGTATCACGATCAATATATCACTATCACTGTATCACTATTTCATTATATCACTATTGCTGTATCACTATATCACTATCACTGTATCACTATCGCTGTATCACTATATTGCTATCAATATAGCACTATATCACTATCAATATATCTGTATCACTGTTTCATTATATCACTGTATCACTATAGCACTATTGCTGTATCACTATAGCTCTAGATCACTAACAGTATATCACTATAGCTGTATCATTGTATCTGTATCACTATTGCTGTATAACTATATCACTATCGCTGTATCACTATAGCACTAGATCACTAACAGTATATCACTATATCTGCATCACTATATCATTATCAATATAGCACTATATCACTATCAATATAGCACTATTGCTGTATCACTATCACTGTATCACTATAGCACTAGATCACTAACAGTATATCACTATATCTGTATCACTGTATCACTATTGCTGTATCACTGTATGTGTATCACTATTGCTGTATAACTATATCACTCGCTGTATCACTATAGCACTAGATCACTAACAGTATATCACTATATCTGTATCACTGTATAACTATCGCTGTATCACTATATCGCTATCAATATAGCACTATATCACTATCAATATAGCACTATCACTGTTTCATTATAGCACTATTGCTGTATCACTATATCACTGTATCACTATGACTATTGCACTAGATAACTAACATTATATCACTATAACTGTATCTGTATCACTATTGCTGTATAACTATATCACTATTGTTGTATCACTATAGCACTAGATCACTAACAGTATATCACTATATCTGTATCACTGTATAACTATTGCTGCAGCACTATTATATCACTATCAATATATCACTATTGATGTATCACTGTTTCATTATATCACTATCACTGTATCACTATAGCACTATTGCTGTATCACTATCACTGTATCACTATCACTACACTGTATTCCAAATTATTATGCGAATAATATTTTCTCAGATTTTCCCAAATTACCTATATGAATTGCAGTCATTGTAATTTTCCAAACAAATAACTATTAGAGTACAATTGAAAGGTTTTTGTACAAACTGCCTATGATAACAGAATATTTAAAAAAAAAATAAAAAACTCAAACTGCCCTCAAAATGCATGTTCCAAATTATTATGCACAGCAGAGTTTTCAACCTTTTCATTTTAATAAAGAACAAAAAAATGGTCATTTTTGAAATTATAAGCATTAGCAGGTTATTACAAACTGAAATCAAACAGTTTTCAACTCAAAACTTTATTCTAG
Organism: Phyllobates terribilis; assembly: GCF_046119375.1. Taxonomy (NCBI): domain Eukaryota; kingdom Metazoa; phylum Chordata; class Amphibia; order Anura; family Dendrobatidae; genus Phyllobates; species Phyllobates terribilis. The sequence continues at coordinate 267,103,337 of NW_027362767.1, forward strand.
GTGATGTTACATTTGCACATAGGACCCCTTGTTCGAAAGGAGCTTCTGAACTCTCTCGTCCATTGAATTTGTCAGGTTTTGGATGGTTTCTGCTTCAATTGTTTTGCATTAGGACAGAATACCCTCCCAGAGCTATTGCTTAGATGTGAACTGCCTCCCGCCATCATAGACACTCCTTTTGATGATGCTCCAGAGGTTCTCAATGGGGTTGAGGTCAGGGGAGCATGGGGGCCACACCATAAGTTTGTCCCCTTTTATGGCCATAGCAGCCAGAGATGCAGATTTGTTATGTGCAGCATGAGACGGGGCATTATCATGCATGAAATGATCTCGATGGTCCAGATGGATGGAGTGGAGGATGGCTGGTTGATGGACACCCCATGCAAATACGGCTACGGCGCTAACAAGGAGGAGGTGGAGTAATGTTTTGGGCTGGAATCATGGGGAGAGAGATTGTCGGCCCTTTTAGGATCCCTGAAGGGGTAAAGATGAACTCCATAATGTATGTTGAGTTTCTCAAACAGCACTTCCTTCCATGGTTCAAGAAGAAGAACCGTGCATTCCGCAGCAAGATCATTTTCATGCATGATAATGCCCCGTCTCATGCTGCACATAACACATCTGCATCTCTGGCTGCTGTGGGCATAAAAGGGGACAAACTTATGGTGTGGCCCCCATGCTCCCCTCACCTCAACCCCATTGAGGACCTCTGGAGCATCATCAAAAGGAGTGTCTATGATGGCGGGAGGCAGTTCACATCTAAGCAACAGCTCTGGGAGAGTATTCTGTCCTCATGCAAAACTATTGAAGCAGAAACCATCCAAAACCTGACAAATTCAATGGACGAGAGAGTTCAGAAGCTCCTTTCGAACAAGGGGTCCTATGTGCAAATGTAACATCACCTAGAATAAAGTTTTGAGTTGAAAACTGTTTGATTTCAGTTTGTAATAAGCTGCTAATGCTTATAATTTAAAAAATGACCATTTTTTTGTTCTTTATTAAAATGAAAAGGTTGAAAACTCTGCTGTGCATAATAATTTGGAACATGCATTTTGAGTGCAGTTTGAGCTTTTTATTTTTTAAAAAATATCCTGTTATCATAGGCAGTTTGTACAAAAACCTTTCAATTGTACTCTAATAGTTATTTGACTGGAAAATTACAATGACTGCAATTCATAGGTAATTTGGGAAAATCTGAGAAAATATTATTTGTATAATAATTTGGAACACAGTGTATAGCACTAGATCACTAACAGTGTATCACTACATTTGTATCACTATATCACTATCACTGTATCTATATCACTATTGCTGTATAACTATATCACTATCGCTGTATCACTATAGCACTAGATCACTACAGTATATCACTATATCTGTATCACTGTATAACTATCGCTGTATCACTATATTGCTATCAATATAGCACTATATCACTATCAATATATCACTATCACTGTATCACTATTGCTGTATCACTGTTTCATTATATCACTGTATCACTATAGCACTATTGCTGTATCACTATATGACTATCACTGTATCACTATCACTGCATCACTATAGCACTAGATCACTAACAGTATATCACTATAGCTGTATCATTGTATCTGTATCACTATTGCTGTATAACTATATCACTTTCGCTGTATCACTATAGCACTAGATCACTAACAACATATCACTATATCTGTATCATTGTAGAATTATCGCTGCAGCACTATATCACTATCAATATAGCACTATATCACTATCAATATATCACTATTGCTGTATCACTGTTTCATTATATCACTATCACTATAGCACTATTGCTGTATCACTATCACTGTATCACTATCACTATAGCACTGGATCACTAACAGTATATCACTATATTTGTATCACTATATCACTGTATCACTATTGCTGTATCACTGTATCTGTATCACTATTGCTGTATAGCTATATCACTATCGCTGTATCACTATAACACTAGATCACTACAGTGTATCACTATATCTGTATCACTGTATAACTATCACTGTATCACTATATCGCTATCAATATAGCACTCTATCACTATCAATATATCACTATCACTGTATCACCATTGCTGTATCACTGTTTCATTATATCACTGTATCACTATAGCACTATTGCTGTATCACTATATGACTATCACTGTATCACTATCACTGCATCACTATAGCACTAGATCACTAACAGTATATCACTATAGCTGTATCATTGTATCTGTATCACTATTGCTGTATAACTATATCACTTTCCCTGTATCACTATAGCACTAGATCACTAACAACATATCACTATATCTGTATCATTGTAGAATTATCGCTGCAGCACTATATCACTATCAATATAGCACTATATCACTATCAATATATCACTATTGCTGTATCACTGTTTCATTATATCACTATCACTATAGCACTATTGCTGTATCACTATCACTGTATCACTATCACTATAGCACTGGATCACTAACAGTATATCACTATATTTGTATCACTATATCACTGTATCACTATTGCTGTATCACTGTATCTGTATCACTATTGCTGTATAGCTATATCACTATCGCTGTATCACTATAACACTAGATCACTACAGTGTATCACTATATCTGTATCACTGTATAACTATCACTGTATCACTATATCGCTATCAATATAGCACTCTATCACTATCAATATATCACTATCACTGTATCACCATTGCTGTATCACTGTTTCATTATATCACTGTATCACTATAGCACTATTGCTGTATCACTATATGACTATCACTGTATCACTATCACTGCATCACTATAGCACTAGATCACTAACAGAATATCACTATAGCTGTATCACTGTATCTGTATCACTATTGCTGTATATCTATATCACTTTCGCTGTATCACTATAGCACTAGATCACTAACAGTATATCACTATATCTGTATCACTGTAGAATTATCGCTGCATCACTATATCACTATCAATATAGCACTATATCACTATTGCTATATCACTGTTTCATTATATCACTATCACTATAGCACTATTGCTGTATCACTATAGCACTAGATCACTAACAGTATATCACTATAGCTGTATCACTATATCACTATTGCTGTATAACTATATCACTATCGCTGTATCACTATAGCACTAGATCACTAACAGTATATCACTATATCTGTATCACTGTATAACTATCGCTGTATCACTATATCGCTATCAATACAGCACTATATCACTATCAATATAGCACTATCACTGTTTGATTATATCACTATAGCACTATTGCTGTATCACTGTATCACTAGATCACTAACAGTATATCACTATAGCTGTATCATATCACTGTATGACTATATCACTGTATCTGTATCACTATTGCTGAATAACTATATCACTATTGCTGTATCACTATAGCACTAGATCACTAACAGTATATCACTATATCTGTATCACTGTATAACTATCACTATATCACTATCAATATAGCACTACATCACTATCAATATATCACTATCACTGTATCCCTATTGCTGTATCACTGTTTCATTATATCACTATCACTGTATCACTATTGCTGTATCACTGTTTCATAATATCACTATCACTGTATCACTATAGCACTAGATCACTAACAGTATATCACTATAGCTGTATCACTGTATCGCTGTATCACCATAGCACTAGATCACTAACAGTATATCACTATATCTATATCACTGTATAACTATTGCTGTATCACTATATCACTATCAATATATCACTATCACTATTTCTGTATCACTATAGCACTGTATCACTATCGCTGTATCACTATAGCACTGTTTCACTATAGTGCTAGATTACTATAACAGTATAGCAATATATTACTGTATCACTTTAACACTGTATCGCTGTATCACTCGCTGTATTACTATATCACTTTATCACTATCGCTGTATCACTATAGCACTATATAGCTATAGCACTGTAACAAATATATCACTTGCAATAATATATAAAGTAAATAGTAAAATATATCACTGTATATCACTTGTAACAGTCACTGGCAAAGTACTGGAGGAGAGATATGTAGCACTGAGATTAATAGCTGCAGTGATTATACATAGGAAAAAGGTTCCAGCACATGAGTGGGTTAATCAGCCATCTTAGTGCTAGGGTGATTAAACACCTGTAGAAAGGGAGGAACAGCCTTTCAGAGCATTTGTTGTGGGGAAGGCCTGGAGGTGAAAGCTCTGATCTGTTTCGTCATATGAAGGAAAGACAAACCTGGGATTGTTTGTTCCTGAAGCATGCGTTTACCAGTAGCAACAAGGACTGTGCCATACGTTATGGTTATGTTTTGCTTTCCTGTTAGGCCAGGAAGGCCGTGTTTGTTTTTGCTAACATTGCTATAGTTTATGCAGTACTCTTAATAAACTCAGCAGAAGATTTAAAGAGACAGTGTTCTTGTGTATCTCTATGTGCAACCAAGTGAGCTGATCTACCACAGTTGGTGTTAGAAGTGCAGGCAAGATCCCCAGAAAGCAAGTGTGACGGCTGTGGACAGACTGCATGTCCTGGGTGAAGGCGGCTATGAGCACTGAACAGTGGTCAGACAAAATGGAGGAGGTGATCAAGCACATGGTCTAAAGCCAACCCCTGCAGCACCTGCAGCAGCACAGAGAACAGCTGCAGCAGAGGGAGCAGCAGCAGCTCCAACAGCAACAACCGCAGGGGCAGCAGCGAAAGCTGGCACAACAGGAGACAAGTAAGCTGCTTATGCAACAGCTTCAGCAGCTCCAACAGCAGCAGCAACAGAGCCGACAGCAACAGCAGATTGATTTACTCACAGAAGCAGTTCGTGGCACGGCAGCGGCTCCAACTCCGATGTCAGCTGATGATTTCTCTGTCCGGAAGGCGGTGAGGAGAGCCTTGGAGAAAATTACTCCGAGTGATGACATAGAGGCCTTTTTAACCGTTTTTAAAAAGGTCGTCGGTAGAGAGAAACTCCCGCTAGAGCAGTGGGCAGAAGTCCTGGCGCCATACTTAACGGGGAGCTACAAAAGGGCTACTATGATTTTGCTTTACAGGACACCAAAGAATATGAACAATTGAAAATGGAAATTTTGGCGCGCTTGGGGGTAACCATGTCTGTCAGGGCACAACGGGTCCACCGCTGGGCATATCACCGGGACAAACCCCCTCACTCCCAAAAGTTTGACCTTCTGCACCTCGTCCAAAAGTGGTTACAGCCGGAGTCCTCTACCCCAACGCAGATGATGGAGCGAGTTGTAATGGACCGGTTCATGCACTCCCTTCCGAGCCCAATGCAGACTTGGGTTGCCCAGGGAGATCCCTGGAACGCCGATGACTTGGTCGGACTGGTCGAAAGGTATCAGGGGGTCGACGGGTCCGTGGGGAGGCAACCCACTCCATACTGGGGGGTGGAGGTTAAAAAGGGGGTGGGGCGTCCAAAGTCCAAGGGGGCGGCAGAGGTCATTCCAGGGCCCTCATCGGGGGATGTAATTTGTTGGAGATGTCACGGCCCAGGTCATATAGCAGCCCATTGCCCACTGACCACCGAGCAAATGGACTATCATGGGACGCTGGTGTTACTGCTACGCTTATCCAGGTCGCAGCATGGACTGTCCACCCGGTGAGGGGCCTCAAGCTTGTCCTGTAACAGTGAATGGCCTGCAAATGACTGGACTACTAGACTCAGGGAGTTTAGTGAGCCTTGTGAGGGACACACTCCCTCTCCAATTGATCCCTGGGAAGAAGGTTGGTGTCCGCTGCATTCATGGGGATGCTAAAGACTATCCGGTGGCCAGAGTGGTCATTGAGACGACCCGAGGTACTGAGTCCCATGAGGTCGGCGTGGGCCAGGATTTGTTGCACCCAGTTATCATAGGTTGGGACTTTGTGTTGTTTTATGACTTGTGGGGGAGGGGCTGAGACCTCAATTGCTCAGGTAAGAAACGGGTTGGCCCTAAAATAGTCACACCAACCTCAGAGCCTGACGAGTTTCCCTTCTGTGTGATTGGTGAAGAGGAGAAGGTAGTATCCCCTGAGGCAGACATTCCTGTGAGATAGGAGTGACCAGAAAAAATTTTAGGTTCACGAAACATAGGGACCTATTGCTAAAAGAGGCACTCAATAAGGTAACAGTCCTAAACGGCATAGCACAAGAGTCAGGGGCTGACATCAGGTTTCCCTATTTCATGTTGAGTAGGGACTTATTGTACCGGGTCACTAAGGAGAGGGAGGAGATAGTGAGCAATTATTGGTTCCAGGACTCTATAGACAAAGGTGGTTGGACAGGGCCCATTCACATGTCTTGGGTGGCCATCTGGGGGTGGACAAACCTAAACAACGGATCATGCAGAGGTACTATTGGCCAAGGTGTCACAGTGAAATCCTAAAATATTGCAAGTCCTGTCCCACCTGCCAGTTAACAGCTACCACCTCTCTATTCCAAAATCCTCTCATGCCTCTATCAGTGAAGGCAGGGCAAGAGAGAAACCAAGTTGAAACTCCATGTGGGCTGGACAGACAAGAAGGTGACACTAAGGGTGTCCCTGTGGCAGAGACACTGTCTCCAGCCCAGAAACAACAGTGCCAAGAACTTTTTCAGCGAAACCAGGACCTGCTTTCGAGTTTCCAAGATATACGCAGGTCGATGAACAAGGAATCCTGATGGAACCATATGTGCAGGTGAACCAAAAGCATTATAGAATCCCTGAAGTCCGCCGCAAGGTGATTTCGAAAGAAGGGGATTAAAATTACACGTATTCGATATCCTTGCGACGATGAACTCATATCGAAGCTAGGGTCAGCCAGATACGTCACCTCCCTGGACCTGATGAAGAGTTGCTGGCAAATTCTCTTCTTTCAAAGTGCCAAGAAGAAGACGACTTCTCTTACACCTGATGGTTGCTTCCAGTATACCAGAAGCCCATTGGGCCTGCAAAGAGACCCAGCTACCTTCCAGAGGGCCATAGACTGGATCTTAGCCCCTCACAAAAAGTATGCCGCAGCTTACCTCAACGATATTGTGATACTCAGCCCAGATTGGGGAAGTCATCTGCAAAAGGTCCAGGCCATGCTGTATGCGCTGAGGAAAGAGGGGTTTACCATAAAAAAAGGGAATATACCTGGGCTACATTGTTGGAAGAAGCAAAGTAAAGCTGCAAGTTAATAAGGTGGAGGTCTCCAAGGAACAGCTCCAGAAATTTCTGGGAATGGCGGGATACTATCAGCAATGTATACCGAATTTCGCCATGATAGCCGTACCCCTAACCGACGTTCTTAAGCACACGACATCAATGGCCAAATGGTCTCTTGAAGCAAAGATAGCATTCCAAGAGTTGAAACTCAGGGCTTCAGCTTTCATGTGAACACAGGCCTGGGAAGCTGCATAGTAACACAGATGCCCAGTTTAGTGACTGAAAGTGCCAAAACCTACGGCTTTGAGCAGAGGGGTGGAATATGTGACAAAGTCACTGGCAAAGTACTGGAGGGGAGATATGTAGCACTGAGATTAATAGCTTCAGTGATTATACATAGGAAAAAGGTCCCAGCACACGAGTGGGTTAATCAGCCAGCTTTAGTGCTAGGATGATTGAACACCTGTAGAGAGGGATGAGGTCAGAGGATAAATTCCCAGCCTTTCAGAGCATTTGGTGTGGGGAGGGCATGGAGGTGAAAGCTTTGAGCTGTTTTGTCATATAAAGGAAAGACAAACCTGGGATTGTTTGTTCCTGAAGCGGGCAGTTACCCGTAGCAACAAGGACTGTGCCATACGTTATGGTTATGTTTTGTTTTTCCTGTTAGGCCAGGAAGGCCGTGTTTGTTTTTGCTAACATTGCTGCAGTTTATACAGTGCTCTTAATAAACTCAGTGGAAGATTTAAAGAGACAGTGTTCCTGTGTACCTCTATGTGCAACCAAGTGAGCCAATATATCGCTGTATCACTATCGCTGTATCACTTTATCACTATTGTGTATCACTATAGCACTGTATAACTATCGTTGTATCACTATATCACGATCGCTGTATCACTATTCACTATCGCTGTATCACTATAGCACAATATCACTGTATCACTATCGCTGTATCACTATAGCACTGTATCACTATATCACTATCAGTATATCACTATCAGGGGTGGATTAAGAGTAGCAAGGGCCCCGGGCAGTTTAGAAGGCGCGCCCCCCCCCCCACCTGATTTATCACGTGACATGTCACATGATCCCCTGTGATAGATCATGTGATAGTTCACGGGAAATTAATTTGGCACAATATTAATTGTGCTGCCTCATCTGAGAGCAGCACAATATTGGGGCAGATACCCTGATTCCAGCGATGTGTCACTTTTTCAGCTGCTTGTTGTCATTTTGAGAAAATCACCGTTTTATCTGCTGCAGATCTAGCAGCTCTCTGAATGCTGCGCTCTGTATAGCCCCACCCACACCACTGATTGGCAGCTTTCTGCCCATGCTCAGTGTACCCAGAAATCTACTGATCAGTGATGGGGATGGGGTCCTACAGAACTTACTAGTCATCTAGTGATAATTACCTTCTGACAAATCAATGATTTTATCAAAACAACACTAAGCAGCCCAGTTAGTGACACATTACTGGAATCAGTGCCTCTAACCCTACATTATGCTGCTCTCAGATTAGGTGGCAAAAACCTGATGACCGATTCCCTTTAAAGGAGCTGTAAACACAAAAAAGTTTGTATTAAAAAAAATACAAGCCATTTGTGAAATTAACTTTTTTTCATTGTTAATTCACATTAGACTGTATCTTCAACACTTTTGTCAGCAGGTCTTAATACAGACTCTGAATAGGGCAGCTCTCTCCCTCTCCCTCAGCAGAAAGTCACAGCATGGTTAAAAAATGGGATCTTTTATGATTTTCTCATAATAAATAAAAAAGGACATGCAAATCCTCCAAACTATTTTCCGTTTCTGTATAGGGGTGGTCCTAAATCTTTCTTGTTCTTTAGTTGATCACATGTCAAAAAGGCAAAGCATTTACTATGAACTCGCCTGAAAAAATATACACTGGGAGAGTAATATCATCATCTGCATGTAAATATTCCTTGACTCTAAGGGCTCGCTCACACTGTCGTATAACACGGCCGAATGCTATGTGATGTTTTATCGGATAGGACTCGGCCCTATGTTATACTATGGGACAGTGCAGATCTGCTATTATTGGCATGAGAAAATAATCTCATTTGATATTCGGACCATGTGCACCCATACAAGTCTATGGGTGCACGTAAAACATTAGACTGCACTCGGATGTCATCCAAGTGCAGTCTGATGAACACTCACAGAGACTATGGAGAAGATGGAGAAAGTAAGTTCTCCATCTTCTCCATATCTGTGCTGCGAGAGAATCGGATCACACTCAGTTGAAGCTCTGACAGAGTTTGAGCCGAGTGTCATTAGCATAATTGGCCCTATTCTCTTGCATGAGAGAATATATGGCTTAGTGAGTAGACCCTAAAACTGAATAGTAGTGACGGACAGGCACCTCACAAGCGGGATCCATGTAGCTCTCAGATGTCATGTAGGTAGGGCTTCATTCCATGGGGTAGGGCTTAATTTCAAGGTATATAAAAAAAATGGACTTCAAATAAAAATTAAATGAACACAAAAAGCACTAATTGAATTATTTTTTTCGTATTTATGTTTGCAGCCCCTTTAAAAACCCTTTGAGGACCAAGGCACATATATGTCCCATAGTTTTAAACTGGAAAAAAATTTGATTGAATAAAATTTAAGGTCCTCGAAGGTTTAAGTAGGTCATAGATTCATATGAATACTTGCTCATACAATTGCACATGCCAGTAGATGAAGAAGAACAGAATCAAAAATATGACATTAAGTGGAGCACTTACAGGTATTCAAGGTGAAAGAGACCAGCAAAGGCATCGTCTCGAATGACAGTAAATGAGTTAGAATTCAGCAAGCTGAAAATGAAGACAGCAGGTTAGAAGCGAACCAGACTTTATGGTGCTCAGAATTAGTCAAGCAGAATTTATTGACTGCTCTTGCAAAGCAC